>NW_027627259.1:0-5347 GCF_034508935.2 Berghia stephanieae
CATAAGATCTCCTTGGGTGGCACGGCTTGGCTTCATATTTTTAAAAAATTCCCCCAGATATGAAATTTACTGTAAATTTTAAAAAACGAAAATCAATTCTGACTATTTGTATTCGAGGGCTTTGAGAGTTGTTGAATTGACACCATTTTTACTGGTAACCCGAAGTACTTTGATAATCTTCACTCATTGAAAAATTTTCTATATCTGTTTTTCTCCTTACCAAACCCTAAACCCTTTTAAAGCCTAACAATGATAGTTTTTATGGCACGATTAATGAAAATATTAAAGATATTAAAAGAAAATTATGTAGAACTAGGATGTCCCCAGTTGCTTTGAGAAAAATCCTTCGGTATCATGCAAACCTCCTAGTTTTTAATTTAAATGGGCCATTTGAGTTTTATGACTAGGTATGGGGTTTGAATTTATGTGCTCAGTTTTTTTTTTACTTGTGCCTTTTCGGTTCATTTGGATTTAAAAACAAACAGTGATAAACCCATCATTTCAATGGATTTAAATACAGCCAAAAAACACCTGATCATTATATTATAAACTTATGATAGTGATGATAATGGGTAAAGAAAGATAATGAATGAGGATGATGATAAAAAAAATGATAATAATGAAAATAAAAAATAAAATAATAATAATAATAATAAAAAAATAATAATAATAAAAATAATAATAATAAAAAATAATAATAACATTAATAATAATAATAAAATAATAATAATAATAATAAAAATAATAATTTAAAAAATAATAATAAAAAATAATAATAATAATAATAATAAAATAATAATAATAATTTTTTAAAAAAATAATAATAATAGGGAAAAAAAGGGGCGACGAATGGCTAATTTTGCTTTTACTTTGTTTGTGGCTTCATTTGGGTTTACCTTTTTAAAAGCGCAGGGTAACATTTTGGGGGACGATTAAATCGAAACATTATAGCAGATTTTTTAAAAAGTGGGGCGTGGGTTTTTTTCCTTTTTTTTTTTCTCAGGGCCCCCCCCCCCCCCCCCCCCCCCCCCCCCCCCAATGCACAGATATATAAGTTTATATGAACCTCTGAAACAATTTTCTTAATAAAAAATTTTTTTTCCCTTAAGTATAAAACTATAAAGGGAAAAGGGTTGCGATTATAATAGCCCATATTAAAATCGATAAAAATCTTGAGGATTCCCTAACTTATAGATGATTTAAAAAGTATCAGAATTATTTACTTTTTCGCCTTTATCCATTTTGAAGGAAATTTTTTAAAATGGAATTTTCGGGTTTAAATTTAAACCAAAACGATATACTTTCATTATCTGATTGCGAAATTTATAAAAAATAGCTTGTTTTTTATTCCCAAAGAGGTTTACATAAATTTAATGAAAACTAGTCAAAAAATAAATTCTTTAATTTTGGGATACATTTTTTCCAAACAAATATGTACACGTGTTCAGCAATAAAACAACGACAACAACACCACCGCAACAACAAGACATTTTGGGACACAAAAATTCTTTAACATTCTAAATGCGAGGTTGGGGAAAAAGGGAAAAATTTAAAAACGACTAAGGAAAGATTTCAGGGCCCATGTTTCAAACCCAAATTGAAATGGTAATTTTCCTCCATGAGCAAAGGGTTGGAGCATGTTTTTCCCCCAGTTTCCCTTTTTAAAATCTTTGTTTGGGCCTCGGGGTGAGTTAATTTGGTTTCCTCCCCTTCTTTTTTTCCCCTTTACGGGGCCCAAATTTGGCTCGATTGGATTGCGCTCACTGTTTTTTGGGGGGAAGTCGCGTAACCCGTGTCAAAAGCCCATAGATTAGACAGTCTGCTTTAAATTTTTTTTTTACTTTTTTTTTGGTTTTGTTTTTTTTTTCACTAGGAGTTTAAAAGGGGCTTTGATAAATAGTCAAAGATGTAGTGCTTTGATTGGAGCCATAAAATTCATATTGCTTTTATATTTTAGTAAAATTTGGGAAAGCATTGAGGGTGATCATGGTCCCCCAAATTGTAGCGTTGCCCAACAAAACGGCTGGGGTCCTTGGGGGAAAAAGGCGCAAACAAATGATTAGTGTTACCTTCCAGATGATGCGGAAAAGAAAAAAAATGGTTTTGGAAATTTTTCATCCAGCCCCATACTTCTTTGGATATACCCAAATTAAAGTTGGATCTTTTTTTTCCCATGACGTCGTTCTATCATCTTATCGGGTTAAATTGTTGATTTTCCCAAATTATTGCCGTCCTTTTTTAATGGGTATCGATAGAACAAGAAAGATTTCTTTGGGCCCCTTTTCGAGGGGTTTCGTCCCGTGTAGTTTTAAAAGCGTACTTAATTTTTTAAAACCCCGAAAATGTAGGGACGTGAACTCATTATCACTAGCCGAAAAAAAGTTCAGGAAAAGATTTTTTTTTGGGAAAAAAAAAAAAATTCATCTCATAAATTTTTTGGTGGGTAAATGGGTTTTCATATGTTACATGAAAAAATTTGGAAATTTTTTGACAGCAGGGTTTTAAAATAAATTTTTTTTTTAGGTCTTAAAAAAGAAAAAATTTTTTGAAATGGCATCAAATCTGCAAAAAAACGATAAATTTGGGTTAAGAGAAGTTGATTCAAATGTTAACCCCAAAACATTACAACTTTAGATAGAGGGACAGCTGGAAAAAACCGAAAAAAACGCGCCATCAATAAAAAAATCTGGGGTAAGTAGCATTTTTTTTAAAAAAAACCCTTGCGTAAGCCTGAAAACCCGTAACTAAAGTCTTGGGGCTCGTTGTGGAAATGGACTATGGGCAAAGGTTTCAATTTTAAAAGTCCCTAGAGATTCATATTTTCATCTGCCTCTCCTCTCTCTCTCTCTCTCCCATCTATCTTTTTTATCTATCTATCTTTTCCTCTCTCTCTCTTTACCCACACACTTTTCTATTATCCCATTATATATATATATATAAATATATATAATATTTTAAAATATATTTTAAAAAATTTTAATCTTTCGGTTTTGCCCCGCTCGCTTCATCCTCCCGGCTCATTATTTTGTATTTTATCTTTCCTACCATCCCCCTCTTTGTCTCTCCTTCCCCCTCTCTCCCCCCTTCTCCGGGGGCTTTTTCTCTCCTCTTCTCCCTCTCTCCCCTCTCTCTCTCTCTCTTTTCTCTCTAAAAATGTTTTTTAGAGACCGGGGGTAAAGTATAAAAGTTTATAGGGATACAATTTAAATTTGACACGGGTTTAAAAGCTTTCTATTTTTCATTTGGGTGATTTTTTTTCCCCTAAATACTCTTAGCTTTTGGGGGGGGGTGTTTGTACAATTTATTAAAAAGGCAGAAAGTTTTGTATTTTTTTTTAAACACACACCACAAAGCACAAATGCTATATTTTTGACTTAAAAAGGAAAAACACGCACACCCAAAAAGGGGACACTCAAAGAAATGATGGTCAGTATCCACGGTTTTAAATTTGCAAAGAGAGTGAGGAAGACAAGGGGCTGACTGCGTGCTTTTTGGGATTTACCCAACCAATGGGGGATGACTTTATGGTTTAAATATTTTATTTTGCTGGGTTTATTTGGTTTACATTGCAAAAAAGTGATCAAAAATACCCACTTAAATGAAAAGTGTTCAAAGCTTTTTAAATAACTAACATCATCATGGTCATTTGATTCAGCTTGACACAAGGGTATGTTTATAACTTTTGTAAACAAATCAGCGTGTTTACACTTGTTCAGAAATATCCAGCTGTTGGACAGCAATAAATCATGTTATTGATGACCTGGTTGGACGGAAACATGAATATAGATCGCTCCCATTACAACGTCACAAACATACAAGAAGAAACAACACCCAAAACTCACAAACCCACAGTGTTTCGCTGGCATAAAAACAGTTCACATCAACCACACAGCTGATAACAATATTAAACCAGACACAAAAAATATGTTCTCAACACATGCAAATCAAATCAGTATTGACGTTTCTTCCTGGTCATAAGACATATAAAATTAAAGCTGCTGTCTGCTTTCATATTTCTATCGGAAATGGCAACTGTGTTATGACTATGGTAAACACTTTGCATATTTAGGGATGTGTCAAAACCACTAGTGTTGTTTGTGTTTTTATAGCTAACGCCGCCATTTTCTCTCAAAGCTAACAAGAACAAAAGGACGTCACTCTAATGTTGTTCTACAGTTGCAATAGGAACAAAAAAACCCTCTCAGTTTGGGAATCTTAGTAAATAACATTGCTTAGACCAATCAAATCAAATAGTCCAGTAAATTTTGTTTGGCATTTTTTTCTAAATGAATCTGGTACTAGAAAATTTTCTGGTGTATAGACGTATGCCAACCATGTTCTGGTTATTGTGTGCTAGAGCTGAGTGATTTTCCTGTCAATGTTTGATAATCTTGTTTTCCCTCATTGAGTTTTATCGATGTACACAGATGAAGTTTAAAATGGCGTTCCTGTTATGTGTGAGTGAGATGTGGTGGGTTTTTTTTTACTCTCACATAGACTGGAACGCTGTGTTACTTCTAATCAAATTGACGATCATAACGTTAAACATTGATGTGTATCTATTGTTATTATTATTATTATTATTATTATTATTATTATTATTATTATTATTATTATTATTATTATTATATTTTTATATTATTATTATTATTACTATTATTATTACTATTATTATTATTATTATTATTATTATTTTTATTATTATTATTATTATTATTATTATTATTATATTATTATTATTATTATTATTACTATTATTATTACTATTATTATTATTATTATTATTATTATTATTATTATTATTATTATTACTATTTTTTATTACTATTATTATTATTATTATTATTATTATTATTATTATTATTATTATTATTATTATTATTATTATTATTATTATTATTATATTTTTATTATTACTATTATTATTACTATTATTATTATTATTATTATTATTATTATTATTATTATTATTTTTATTATTATTATTATTATTATTTGTATGTGTGTGTGTGTGTGTGTGTGTGTGTTTGTGTGTGTGACCGGGGATTAGGGGTGGCCAGCAGAATATTATTCAGATGAAATAAATAATTGGTGGGGAATTTGAATGGGCATGATCTATATTACATTTCCATGTGCTCAGGGTCATTGCTCACATTGGAATATGTGCTTAAAGTGACTCACATAGTGAAACGTGTTCATAGCTTTTGAAAATATCTAACATCACGATTGGTCATTTCGTTCATCTTGACACATGGGTATGTTCACAACTTTCATAAACAAGGCAGCATGTTTACATCTCAGAAGAAAATCCAATCGTTTTGGGCAGCAAAAAAATCATGTTTTATTG
>NW_027627260.1:0-5346 GCF_034508935.2 Berghia stephanieae
TTTTATTTTATTTTATTTTTTTTATTATTTTACTATACTACTAAAACTACTAAAACTACTACACTACTACTTCTAATATAAAAAACAAAAATTTAAAAAAACAATTTAAAAACAAACAAATAAATTTATTAAAAAGTTTAAAATTTTTTTGAAAATAAATTAAAAAAAAAAAAAGTCTACAACATTTGGGGGTTTCCCAAGGCCCCACCCTTAATACTAACCACCCCGACGTTGCTTGACTTCGGGGATTCGGGGAACCGGATTTTAACGGGTATGGTTTGTAGACAACAAGTTTTGAAAATAAAATTTAATTTTAAAAATTTTCTATTTTATATTTTTAAAATTTTAAATTTTATTAAAATTTCTACATACTATACTACTACAACTCTACTACTAACTACTACTACAATAATTTTAACCCCCAAAACTTTTTACATTAAAACACTACTTTTTAATTAATTTATAATAATTTTTTTTAAAAAAAACTTTTTAAAAAATTTAAAAAAAACCCCAACTAGGAAAAAGGGACTAACCACGCCCGGGCGTTTCTTGACTTCGGGGGATCGGCGAGAAACCCCGGGGGTTTTTTAAAGTAGTATGGTCGTTTTGACAAAAAAATGTCCCCCAAAAGAATTTTAAAATAATATTACTATTTTTTTATTATAAAAACCCACTTCTTTACTACTACTAAAACTTAAATACTACTACTACTACTACTTTCTACTACTTTACTTTCTACTACTCACTTCTACTACTACTACTGTACTACACTACTAAGACTACTACTACTATACTTACTAATAAAAATACTACTTTTACCTTAAAAAAAAAAAAAACAATTAAAAAAAAAAAAAATTTTAAAATGTAAAAAAAGTAAAAAAGTAATTTAATTTTTAAAAAATTTTAAAAAAAAAAATTTCTACAAAAACGTGGGGGGGTTCCCCAAACGGTCAAATAATACTAACCCGCCTGACGTTGCTTTTTTCGGTTACGGACGAGAACCCCGGTTTTTTTACCCTAGTTGGTCGTGACAACAAGTTTTGAAATAGAATTTTTTAATTTTTATTATATTTTTTTTATTTTTTTAAATTTTTTTATTTTATTTTCTACTACTACTTTCTACTACAAAACTATAAAAACTATCTACTACTATACATACTACCCACTACTACTACTATACTACTAAAAACTACTACTACTTTTAAATACTTTCTACTACTATTTTTAAATACTACTACTACAAATACTACTTTCTTTTATGCTATAAAAAAAACAAAATTTTTAACAAAAAAAAAACACAACAAATAGAAACTTTTTTAAAAAAAAAATAAAATTGTAAATAGATTTAAATTTTTATTTTTTTAAAAAGTTTTTTAAAAAAAAAATGTCTACAACCCCCCCCCCCCTGGGGGTTTTCCCAAAACGGTCACCAATTTAAGTATAACCACGCCTGACGTTGGCTTGACTTCGGTCTGATCGGAAAGAGAACCGGTATTTTTAACTTAGTGTTGGGCGTAGACAAGTGTCGGAAAAATTAGAGTTGAATGATAATATTACTATATTATTATTAGTACTACTAATACTACTACTACTACTAATACCAAACTACTATTTTACTGCCTATAAAAAAACAAGAATTTAATAACAATAAAAAAACACATAACAAATAGATCATTTAAAATTAATAAAGTTGTTAAAAAATCGATGAAGTTAATATTTCTTAAAAACCTTTTTTTAAAAAAAAGATTAGTCTACAACACCGTGGGGTTCCCTAAGCGGGTCACCCATCTAAGTACTAAACCCACGCCTGGAAGTAGCTTGACTTCGGTTTTATCGGACGTGAGAAAACCGGTATTTTCAACGTAGTATGGTCGTAGACAACACAGTGTCGAGAATAGAATTTAATATAATATGGGTATTATTATTAATTATTATTATTCTTCTACTACTACTACTACATACTACTACTACTAATAACTATCTATACTACTACTACTTACTACTATACTACTATACTACTACTATTACTACTTCTACTTTTACTGTTTTTTATTCTTTACTATAAAAAGAATATTTAATTAACAATTAAAACAAACATAAACAAATAGAATCATTTAAAAATTGAATAAAGTTGTAAAAATAGATGAATTTTATTTTTTTTTTTCAAAACTTAAAAAAAAGGATGTCTACAACAGTGGGGTTCCCAAGCGGTCACCCATATAAGGACCTTATACACGCCTGTGTCTGCTTGACTTCGGTTGTTGACCGTGAGAACCGGTATTTTCAACGGTGTATGGTCGTTGACAACAAGTGTCGGAAAATAAAGTTTTAATATAATTTATATTATTTTGATTTTATTACTACCTACTACTCACTACTACACCTACTACTACTACTATACTACTACTACTAATACTAATATTACTACGACTACTATACTTACTTCTACTCATATACTACTATCTACTACTCTACTACTACTACTTTTACTGCTATTAAAAAAACAAAAATTTAATTAACTATTAAAAAACGCTAACAAATAGAACAAGGACTACCACGCCTGACGTTGCTGACTTCGGTGGTGATCGGACGAGAATCGGTATTTTCACGTAGTATTGGTCGTAGACAACTATTGTCGAAAATAGAATTTAATATAATTTTCTATTTTTTTTATTACTTCTACTACTACTTACTACTACTACAAACTACTACTAATACTACTACTATACTATACTACTTATTCTACTGTACTTATACTACTACTACTACTACTACTACTACTACTACTCTACTACAACCAACTAACTAATTTTTTCTGCTTATAAAAAAAAAACTAAATTGAATTAACATTAAAAAACACAAACAAATAGAATAATTTAATATGTATAAATTGTAAAATAGGGTGAATTTATATTTTTAAAAAAACCCTTTTTTAAAAAAAAGATTTTTCTACAAAACGGGGGGTTCCCCAAACGGGGCCCCATTTAAGTACTAACCACGCCTGACGTTGCTTGACTTCGGGATCGGGGCGAGAACCGGTTTTTTTAAAAAGTAGTTTTTTGGGGGCGTAACAACAAATGCGAATAAATAGAAATTTAAAAATAATATTCATTTTTATTGATATTTTATACTACTACTACTTATACTACTACTTCTACTACTACACTCCCACACTACTACTACTACTACTCTATACTACTATACTACTTCAAAATTTTAAAAAACAAAATTAAATAACAATTTAAAAAACAAACAAACAAAAAATTTTTTAAATGTTTTTAAAATTGTGAAATAGAAAAATTGAAAAAAAAGATGTCTACAACACGTGGGTGTTCCCAAAGGGGCACCCATTTAAATTCAAACCCGCCCCGAGTTTTCTTACTTCGGGATCGGGGGAAACCGGTATTTTCAAAGTAGTATGGCTAACAAAAATTTCGAAAAAAAATTTAATTAATTACTATTTTATTTTTATTATTTTTATTATTATACTACTACAAAAATATACCTACTACTACTACTACCACTACTATACTATTACACTACTACTATTACTACTATACCCATTTACTACACTAAAATAATACTACTTCAAATATACTATATACACTACTTACTACTACTACAAACTACTACTTTTACTCTATAAAAAAAACAAAAATTTAAAAACAATTTAAAAAAAAAAAAAAATAAATATTTAAAAAAAAAAAAATAAAATTGTTGAAATAATTTTTTAAATTTAAAAAAAAAATGTTACAAAAACTGGGGGCCCAAGCGGTCACCCTTTAAGTAAACCCCCCCTATTGCTTACTTCGGGGTTTAAAGAGAACCGGGGTTTTTTAAAATTGGGCGAACAAAAGTGTCGAAAATAAAATTAATATAATTTTTTTTAAAAAACCATTTAAAAATTAATTAAACTTTCTATCTCTACAACTACACACTATTTTAAAAAAAAAAATTTAATTTTAAAATTAAAAAAAACAAACAATAATAAAAATTAAAAATTTAAAATAGGAATAAAAATTTTAAAAAAAAAAATTCTACAAAAACGTGGGGTTTCCCCAACTCACCCATTTTGTCAACCCACCCCACTTGCTTACTTCGGTACGGACAGAACCTAATTTTAAAGTAAATTTTTAAAAACAATTCGAAAATAAATTTAATATAAATTTTTTAAATTTTTATTTTTATTAAAACTACTACAACAATAATACTCTACAACATACTACTAAACAAAACTTCACTTTTCTTTTTAAAAAAAAATTTAAATTTAAAAATTAAAAAAAAAAACAAATAAATATTAAAATGTTATAAAAGTAAAAAAAATTAAAAAAAAGTTTCTACAAACGTTTTCCCAGCTCACCCAATTTAATACTAACCCCCTATTTTATTCGGGGGTTTCAGAACCTATTTTCCCAAAATATGGGGAACAAAAAAGTGCCCAAAATGAAAAATTTTTAATAAATATTTCAATTTTATTATTATTATACTACTACTACTACTTACAATACACTACTACACACTACTAACTATACTACTATTCTACTAAAATACTTTTTACTACACAAATAACACTACATACTTTTCTTAAAAAAAAAAAAAAAATTTAAAATTAAAAAACAAAAAAATAAAATTTTTAAAAGTATAAAATTTAAATAGAAAATTTTTTTTAAATTTTTTTAAAAAAAAAAAAGTCCAACATGGGGCCCCAACGGGGACCTTTAAGTCTAACCACGCCTACGTTGCTTGACTTTGGGGATACAAAACCCGGATTTTTAAAATAGTATGGTCTAGAAAAATGTCGAAAAAAAATTTAAAATTTTTAATTATTTTTTATTATTATTATTACTACACAAAAATACTTTACTACAACTACCTAATTTTACTCTTTTAAAAAACAAAATTTATTTAAAAATTAAAAAAACAAACAAATAAAATTTTTAAAAATGTTTTAAAATTGTTTAAAAAGAATTAATTTTTTTTTTAAAAAAAAAATGTTCAAAACGGGGGTTTCCCCCCGGTCACCCATTTAAGTTTTAAAACCCCCCCCGAGTTGTTGATTGGTGTTGGCAGAGGGATTTTCCAAGTGTTGGTCGTTGAAACAAATGTAAAATGAATTTTAATATAAAATTTTCTTTATTAAAAAAATTTTTATATTTCTATAAAAACTTACCAAAAAAACAAAACACCAAAAAAAAACTCACACACAAATCAAAACAACACACAAAAAACTTTTTAATTTTAAAAAACAAAATTTAAAAAAAAAAAACAAACAAAAAAATTTTTAAAATGTTAAAAAAATTGTGAAATAGATAAATTGGAAAAAAAAAAAAAGTCTACAAACGTGGG
>NW_027627261.1:0-2500 GCF_034508935.2 Berghia stephanieae
CAAGGGATCCCAAGCCAACACCAACACTTAACATATAAGACAAACCATGACGCCTTTTAGACGCTGGTAAATTTTCCATCTTATAATCTTTTATTAGTGTTATGTTGTAGTCTGTTTTGTAAAATCAACATTGAGCGATTGATCTTCTATTGCTGTATATCATGTAAAAAAAGATCTTGAATATTTTTTTCAAAGCAATATCTACTAAACGTGCCCATTGCGTTTTACAAGGAACCCCAAGCCAACAACAACATTACACATGTAGGATGAACCATTTTGCATGTAAAGTGCTAGCACATTTTGTTGTTGCCAGAAACCAAAATGTTACCTTTCGAGTACTCATTTTACACCAGAGTGTGGTGAGAGAATGGAAGTAAAGAGCCTTTCCCAAGAGCTCAATCTTGCGCCGCCCTACGCAGGACTCGAACCGGGGACCATCTCTGTCAATGTTATATCACAGGATCACAAAGCCGCAGTTATGAGCATCCCTGTCTAAATACGGCGACATCTAAGTTTCCATCTTATGTTTGATATTTATGGACTTCACTAAAACAAAATGTACACTGATATAAACTTGAGCTTGAGCTTTTAGCGCAATATCCACTAAACGTGCTCAAAGCGCTTTACAAAGGGTCCCTGACCAACAGCAATCCGTAACATGGAGAACGAGACATTGATGCCTGTTAGACGATATTACATTTTTTTTCGACAGAGACAACACTGTTAACGGTCAGGTACTCGTTTTACACCTGAATACGGTGAGAGAATATGAGTAAAGAGCCCTTTCCAATGACTCGATTATGCGCCGAGCGAGGCTCGAGCCCAGGAGCTTCCGATCCAAAGGCCAGTGTCATACCACAAGACCACATAGCCGCGTCTGCAAAGTGCTATGGACTAACCTATGTATGGATATGGATTATAGATTAACGCTAATCCCCTCACTCGACGTCTATTGTAACACAATGGACTGACCCATTTGGTTTTAGTCTTATATTGATTATTGGTTATTAATATATGACCACTAATAACTATCGAATTATCGATCGATCGATCTCTGATCGCGATTATTACTGCCTATCACAATAAGCGACAGCTTAAGATTTACACGCTAACTGATATAATTTGTGAGTGCACAAGTGTCTCAAAGCGTATACACAATCACAAGGCTTATAACCAAGAATATTATAGAAGGAGGAATACATGATGAAGGAGATCTCTATAAATAAAAGGGAATGGAGACTTAAATTCAAATTTTAAAGGCATAATATGACGTGGATGTTTCGGGTTTCCCATTTGTCAACAACCACCACAATGAATGCAAAATTTTAAGAAACATGAGAGATATACGCGTAGATAATGAACGTTGTCAAGGAGATTAAATATTTATTAGCCGTGACAACGCCATCATCTCATTCCTCCTTCATCTCCAATGTCTCATTCATCATTCTTATTTGTTGCGGTTGTTGTTGTTGTTGTTGTTGTTATTGTTGTTGTTGTTGTTGTTGATCAAAACGTTCACATCATTTTTCTTTGTAAATTGAATTGAATTTTTTATTCCATCTATTTATTGGTATTTATTTACTTCTTTGGGGTTTAAGCAGCCACATTTGCAATATGTCAAAGGATAATGTACTGAAGGGGATAAAGTGGCCGAGTAGTTAAGGCATTGCACTGTGATCCGGAAGGTCTCGTGTTAGAGCCCCGCTTCAGGCACTTTCATTTTTTTCCTTGGGCAAGATTATTAACCTCCAATTTTCTCACTTGGACAACATGGGTGATTCCTAGTGACATCAGACATCCTGTTTGATGGATTATATAATAATATTCCTTCATGGAATGCCTAGGCGACGGTATCTTATATAATGCCGTGGCGGAAGAGCGTAATTATATAATACACTGAGAGAATACATTGAAATTGTTAATCACTGGGCAGTGCAGTTCATTTGAAATTCCATTGAATGATCTGAATCAAAGATTTTTCATGGGTTCCTGACATTCTCAACGTCTATTAACATTCCTTCTATTTTCAACACTATTGCTCATCTTGCAGCGATAACCATAAGTGATAAGAAATATGGGGTATGGAGAAGTAAGTGCCAGATGAAGACAGAGAATGAAAATATCGCGGCGTCCGAGCCAAACGTGGTATCTAATTGACACAGCACCCTCCGCCAAGTGAGAAAGAGAAGAGAAGAGAAGAGAGAGAGAGAGAGCGAGAGAGAGAGAGAGAGAGAGAGAGAGAGAGAGAGAGAGAGAGAGAGACTGAGAGAGATATCAGCGAGCAATCGCACTGGAGTTTGTCATGTCAGTTGGATCCCAGGTTTGGCTCTGACATCGCGATATTTTTATTTCCATCTGGCACTTCTCCATACTATTATTTTTCATCAACATTGATACAAGTGACCGCTACACACTTTTTCTGGATCACCACTAGTGCGGCTTTATATATGAGCAGTATGATACACGAAGCAACCTGCGGGACCAAGGTTGAAATCCCGCT
>NW_027627262.1:0-5346 GCF_034508935.2 Berghia stephanieae
CCACGCCACGCTAACATTTCATTCATACTGCAACCACCATTGAGTACAGACGACACAAGTTAGTTTTCATTATATTTTATTTGTTTTCCACGTTTATTTGTGTATTGTTGTGCTGATGAAGGGTTTGCACCCGAAACGTCCATTGTCTATTTTGTTCCCATACGAAGCCTTCCCATTTTCACTCTTTCGTTAGTATTTTACGATCACCGGCTTCAGGCAGCCCTTACCGTTTTCTACTGGTACCAACCACAGACAGACGAGAGGTTCAGACTGGAGGGAGGGACGTAGGCTGGTTTGCGCGCGCTCTCTCTCTCTCTCTCTACACACACACATACACACAATACACACACACACACACACACACACACACACACACACAGTAACAGTAACATAACCAGGAACTTGTTCCTGGTGGAGGTTCCTGGTACTAGTTCCTGGTTGAGCTATGTTCCTGGTGTTACTGTTCTCGGTAGGAACCCGTGCGGCACTAGAAAGGAGTGGAGTTGCCTCGATAATAGGTAGCTAGAGTAGGTAAAGCAAAACAAACGTGAAAGGAATATGGTCAATGGCATCAAGATGAAGAGTAAGTTTAAGCTGACGGTAAAATAATTAAGTCGGAGGACTTTTCATCCTCCTTAGTCTTAGCGTATTCAAATCTGTCACCTCCACCCATAGGAACGATGCTTTTTTCTATTATCGGAGTTGGAGGATGTTAGCGTAAAAAACAAACAAAACAAAAAGAAAACCGCGTCTATCTTCTTTTAGCACATCATCACTCTGACTCTCTTCTCCACTTGTACTGCAACTAAATCTACACATGAAAAGGGAGATCTTATTAGCGGTTATGGCTATAGACTTTCATATGTCCACCAATAAATATTAACTAAAGTTTCATAGAGAGAGTGGATTGGAGTTGAGTAGGAGAGGAGACTACTAGGAGTCAGGAGGTAGATTAAAATCTTGGTCCCTGGACAATTTTGGCTTCCTAACCTAATGAATAGGCACTTTGATAAAATTTTCAAACTCAAAATATCTTGATTTGACTCAGTCAGGGGGATGGGACTTGAAAAAACATAAAATTTGATACCTTATTTGTTTCTCTACGACCTACGGTTCCAGAGTTATTTATATTTTTCGACTGAAATTTTTTGTCAACTTTACAGAGAGAATCTGTGATCTCCTCACTGCTGCCTCAAAACCAGCATCTCGCGGCGATCGGGGAATTTTGAGTCTTGCAGTCAACATGGCCCACTTATTGTTTTCAGTAATTTTGTTTCAATTCAAAAATAAATGGCAAGTGTTAGATATCATTTTAAAGGTCAGAAATCATTTTCATGTATGGAAAGTTTGGAAAAAATTAATGATAAACGAAAATGGAAAAAAAATATGTTTTTGGCCTACAAAGTGGGGTTGGTGGCGGGAAAAATAAAATAATGAGCGAGTATATCAATTTGTATGAAATTTGGTAGAGATTTTCTTCAATTAATTGTCTGTCGATGTATGAAGTATAATTAAAATGTATCCATAATTTAAAAAGTTGTTATAATTCAAAAATTTATAAATTTTTATTACATGTTTTCTGAGAAATACAATCAGGAATTGAGAATGAAATACACCGTTAGAAAGCTTGTTTTGTGCCCTTTATAATGATACCAAAATTAGTCACATAGGTTCACAAATAACGCCAAGGTGACCAACACAGTAAAGGGTCAAAAATAAAGTTCCAAAAAACGAGTTTCACCTTACAGTGAGCCTTTCGGCGGCCACTGGACTGGAGTTATCAAAGTGCCTACCTAATGACAATGTAAAACCGTATTTTCGTTTATGGAACTGTTTCTCTTTATGTTGAAGAGGCGAGTTTGATTTTTAAAAAAAATTCTATTTACTACTTGTTTGGTTTTGCTGCTGTTCAAGTTCATATTCATATTCTTTCTTTATTTCTTTTTTTTTTTTTAAACTGGCTTAGCAATGGCAATAATAATACCACCCTGCCGTACGGTGATAATGGTGTAGAAGGCTATATTCAGTATACTGTGATAATAGTGTGGGAGACTATATTCACTATAATGGTGTGGAATTAGTGGAATGATATATTCACTGTACGGTGATAATGGTGTGGGAGACTATTTTCACCGTACGGTAATATCTTGGAGGGCGATTTTGATCGGTAGCTGTAATCAATTCTGAATCCACCATTCCGCTGGTATTATTATAGCTGTGGGAGGCCTTACGAAATATTCGCTCAACTAATCCTACGAATGAATACACCCTAGTACCTTTAATTTTAACTACCCTAATAGGGGAAACTAACGACCTCTAGCTAACTTGCTAAAATAACCTGACACACTATTTTCACCGTGCTAAATTATTTGTGTTGGACGGCCTATAACTTGCAATCTCTTTTCTGACTTGGGGGGGGGGGGGGGTCATGATAATGATATTACAAAGCTTTTTTTAAATTTTAAAGCAATAACTAGATAGAAGAAAATAATCGTCCCTTAAACAGAAACTGAAATGTGGTTTTACGCGGGGAAGCCAAAATCTTGGTCTTTCTAGCCTAGATGGCCCATTTTGGTCTCCCTAGACACTCATATAGTTCAGTGGTGTTAGGCACTTTGATAACTCAATTCACGTGGCTGCCGATATGGCTCACTGTACTGTCAGGTGAAACATTTTTTTACCCATTACTGTTTTGGTCACCATGGTCATGGCGTTATTTGTGAAAGTAGCTGGCTAATTTTGGTACCATAATTTTAAAGGTTTTCATGCAAGCTTTTTAATGGTGTATTTCATTCTTAATTTCTGATGATTGTATTTTTCAGAAAGCAAATGCTAAAAGTCAATTTTCAAATCATAAGAATAAGAAATTTTAATATTATGGATCCATATTAATTATGTTTAATACATCATAAGAATTGATACACTCGCACACTTTTTTATTTTAGTCGCCGTCATCAACTATTCTTTTTTAGGACAAAAACTTCATCTTTTTTTCAATTTTCATTTAACCCTGATTTTTTCCATACTTACCACACATGAAAATGATTATATACGAAAATAAAGCTTATTTTCTGACCTTTAATTTAATGTTTAAAATGATACCCAACACTTGCCATTTATTTTTTAATTGAAACAAAATTACTGAAAAAAATATGTGGGGCGCGTTCACTGCAAAACCCTAACTTTCCCGATCGCCACGAGACAATGGTTTTGAGGCAGCAGTGAGATCACAGATTCACTCTGTAAAATTGACTGAGATTTTCACCTGAAAATAGATAACTCTTGAAGCTTTTCTCGTAGAGAGAAAAGTAAGGTATCAAATTAAATGCTTTTTCATGCCCCATCTACCTGACTGGGTCCAATTGCAAATTGAAATGTTTTGAGTTTGAAAATTTTATCAAGGTGGATGTCTGCAAATAGATTAAAATTAAATGGCGACAAGACTGAAGCCTTATTCATTGCTAGTTCAAATAATAAGACAGATCCATTTACACTGGCACTGACAATCAACGATAATGACAAAATACAACTCACAACATCAGCAAAAAATCTCGGCATCACCTTAGAGAGTGATCTGTCTATGAACAAACATATTAACAATGTGAGAACAAGTGCTATCTGCATTCTAAGAAATATCAGAACAATCAGACCATTTATTAATAGGGAAACTTGCAACAAATTGGTAACATCTTTGATATTCCCGAAAATGGACTACTGCAATGCACTGTTTGTTGGTCTCACAAAGGACAAAATAAACAAACTCCAGAAAATACAGAACATGGCAGCCCGCGTTGTACTACAGAAAGACAGAAAAACTGCAGCTCCCGAATTACTACAGCAGCTGCATTGGCTGCCAGTGGACCAGCGGATTAAATATATATCTTCAACTATCGTTTTCAAATGCCTGGAGGGCTCGTCACCAGCATATCTCTCAAACCTCGTTGAACGGTATAACCCACAGCGATCGCTTCGATCAACGAACGACCTCAAACTGAAAACACCCCGCTGTCGAGTGAAGGCTGGTGAACGCGCCTTTCAGCATTCTGGTCCAAGGTTGTGGAATTTACTACCACTAGAGATACGTTCTTCGTCTTCACTAGAGGAATTCAAGCGTCGATTGAAGACATTCTTATTCCGACAGGCTTTCTTTTGATTATGTGTATAATTAGCGTTGTTCATGTACTGTGTTAGGGCTTCATGATTAAGTTAATCTATGTTATGCGCCCAGAGCCCTCCTGATGAAGGGATGTTTGGCGCACTATAAATCTATACCATTATTATTATTAAGTGCCTAGTGTTGTTATTTTTCTAATTTCAAAAACAATTTGATAGTTGGTTGTCATTTAACGGCAGATGCCATTATTAGTTACTGCGTTTCCTACAGTTTCGAGATTGCAAGTGATGGGAAACATTGTTTCATCGGGTTATAGTACCAAAAAAACCTCCCCTACTTAGGTATGCTAAGAACCTAGGGAAGTCCGTACCATGATAATAATATAGCATTGGAGATACCAAACTACTAATAAATGCAACCTGAACCGTCCAACATGTCCGTAGGCATGGAGAGATTTAGCTTGATTAATACATAAAAAGGTATAGCCCCTCAAAAATGGACCTGAGAGCAAATTTTTGTAAAAAAATCAAATATCCAATTTTCTGAACTGAAAATTTGGTTTTCTTCATGTCTCATGTAGTCTTTCAGAGCTATTCGGCCCATGGAGCAGGAGTTTATCCCGCTTTCTATAGTGTGAAACAGACAGTAGTAATGGATTGCTACCATTTGAGTAGTACAGTGGTCTGTGGCAAAGTGCTTTCCACCAGATCTAACAGATAGAGCTACCCGATCACTGCTGGGTGGATGGGGGGTCAGAAATATCGGCTGCACCTGGGATCGATCTCGGTCCCATTGCATGTGAATCAAGTGCTCTACCAGCTGATCTGTCGATTTTGATGGTGAATAGAATAGAATGAAATAACTATATATTACTTTATATGGCGACACAACACATAATGTAATACTAGATATCTCCAGTATGTTGGTAATCATAAAAATAGAGCCTATAAGAAGGGAAGCATGTTTTTTCTGCTAATTTGCAAATGACATTTACAATAACAACAAAATACAAGTGACATTCAGTTCTTTTTGTGGATTTTTTTTCTATTTCTTCTTAATAACATAATTAGTATTAGATATCTCCACAGGTCAGATGGATCTGTAGTGTAGTGAGTAGTGGTGAAGTTGTTTGACCCTGAACTGGAAGGTCCCGGGTTCAAATCACTTGATTCAACGGGTGATTGAATTACCCTTAATTTAAGGAAGGTTTGCAAGTTACTATTATTATATGA
>NW_027627263.1:2500-5339 GCF_034508935.2 Berghia stephanieae
GACGACATATTTCAAATTCAGAAAATAACATATTGTCCCTTTGATTTAGTGTTTTCTTATTGGACTGGAATCTTCCACTTCTGTTATTCCATTTAGAAGGCTGATTGATTTTGAAAATATATAGAGAAAAATGGAATAGGAAGAAGTGTTGGAGGGCAGGAGGAGGACGGGAGGGGAGCTTTCCATTAGCTCACTAGCAAGGCATTTTCAATTAACAGGATAAGAGAAAAATGTTATTTAAATTCAATGGTTTGTATCGTTAAAGATACATCTAACTGCCCTTGCTAAAAGAACAAATATTTTAAATCATATTCCCCACCACAAAGTCCAGATTGATACAGTACTCGATGGTCTCAAGCACTCTGTGCAATACAACTTGCAGGAGCTGTGTGACACGAATGTAATGGTACCGTCATGAGGGGGGATCCGATAGCTGAGTTGGTATATCACTCGCTTCACATGCAAAGGGACCAGAACGAACCCGGTTGCAGTCGAGATTTACTTCTGACCCCCCCCCCCCCCCCTTCCCCTTGTCCTCCAGCATTGAGTCTGTAGATAGATTTGGCGAAAGAACATTAACGCTAGACTAGGCATCCTATCCAAAGGATAGCAAGCGATTGCTATTGTCCGTTTCACGCTATAGAAACTGGGATAGACTCCGCTCCAGGCTCGTGTTCTGATGGACTACTTTTTTACCTTCCATTGGAGCATTGGATTTCGGCATGCTCTGATCCAGCACACTTGTTGGCCTCTCCCGAAAGTGTACCAGAATCCAGCAATTACATAATTTTTGTTGTTACCAGACTGTCATCTGCCTTGGTTTCATCATGTTTAGCATTCAATGGTTGTTTGCTCTGTTTGGAGTTACTGCCTTCACATCATCTTATATCGACATTGGAGGGCCAGCCCAGGATATTTTTCCAGGTTTGGACACATCTAAAGCTATTCTTATATAAATAAATCCCCAATTTTGCCTAATATATTTAAAAAAACCTTATTATATATTTTGGCAATTGTTTGGGTTTTTTTTTTTTTTTTTTGAAACACTAAAGCTCCAAAACCACTGCGACAATCGTCACCAAATTTTGCGTGTGTATACAATTGGATACAATTAGTCTGATGTCACTCGCCCAGCAACGGCGGCCATTGTGGTTCTAAACAAATAAAATCGTACTTATTATTCTTCATGCTGCTAAACTTTTCATATGTCTTGTGGATCAGAATGTGTAAAAGTCAAAATATGATCAATTTATATGGGATTTTTTTCCTCTGGATACCTTTTATGCTCGGCGGAGAAATATTTTCATAAGGGCGTCCGCCATAGTTTTCCGAGAGATTAGATGGCCACTGACCAAGTTACCATGCATCATTACGAGGGAAGTGACGTTATGAATGTTAAAGCGTATTGACATGACATTAGTTTGCGTTTATTATGAGATTGATTAAACATTGTGATGATTTTATTGAAAAATCTAATTTGTTCCAGCAAATTCCATCGAAAACAGATGCCATCATTTTTAGCACGTGGTTGTATGTCAACCTCCGGTTAGCGAGTATGACAATGAGGTGGGAGTACTTGCATTGATTGGATATCAGTCAGTGGCACCTCTCATTATTTTGAATACAATCAATTTCTTAAAACTTATATGAACCTTTTTTCGTTATTAACATTGGGAAGAATTCTATGATAATAGTTATAGTATATATATATATATATATATTTATCAGCTTGAATTTACCTTGATTAATAATGACTTTTATCACTTTGCCAGGAATTGCTGAATTCACTTCTATGAATGGTTGAGGAAGTCTTCCATCGCTGTCGGTTAGTGTGTTGATTTTCATCTTTCATTCATTACTATATCCAAGTATTTTTAAAAATTTTAACCCTCTCCTTACCAGCCATTTTCAGAATTTCCCCCAAAACTTCACACCCACCCAACCACAAAAATAGACATTTCTTACTCAAAACAGAAAAACAACAAGCACATCCTAAACGTAATATTGTTCAACAATATGAACTCTATTACAGAATGTCAAGTTTTTATAGATATAGCAAAAGAAAGGAAATCTGGATGAGAAAAGTGATGGTTGCATCGTAACAAATGTGACGATTTTCCAATGTGGTAAGGAGAGGGTTTGAAACAAAAATTTTAAAAAGAATTGAAAAAAAACCCAAAAAAAACCAGCCAAATTGTCTGTGCTGTCTCCCAGGTATTCTTAGATTGAGTGTAGGTGACGTATACTAATTTGCAAGTCTAATAACCCAGATTGTTTTGGTCTCATTGTTGTATTGGAGATATTCTCAAACCAATGCAAAATAGAGTCCATTACAACAATTTGAATCAAGCGTTCGGTTATCAGAACTGCAAATATGTGCACCTAGAGAGTAGGCAAAAATGGAAATTGTTGAAGTGCTCCAGTAATAATAAACTCGGGATAATTAACTGTGATAAGTACGAGTACTTTGAGAAAAGAAATTACTTCAGACGTCCCCTGTAAACCACAGCACTGCAAGAGAATATTTGGACAGTGCAAAAAGTGAATTCCAAACAGTTGGGCAGATTTGGCAAACGATCTGTCACCAAAAGATTTCAATTTTGTTTTATGTACCGATAGCATTTTAAAATTATCAAGTTTAAGATTGTGCACAGTTTTGAAATACCATGTCATCTGGCTCTTCGTCCCATTCATTTTCTTTGAAATTTAAACTTGCATTCAAAAATAAATGTGATCCACTTCCTCAAATATGGGGTTCTGATAGCTCAGTTGGTAGAGCACTCGCTTCACAGCAAAGAGACTAGTGGGTCTGGGTGCATTTAAGATATTTTTCTGACCC
>NW_027627264.1:0-5341 GCF_034508935.2 Berghia stephanieae
GTACAATTTTGAGCGTCCTACTCTACGGTACAAGTTGAGCGCCCCCAAATCAACGGTACAATTTTAGCGTCCAAATTTCCAGGGGTAAAATTTGGGAGCGTCCTACTCTAAAAAAAACAAGTTGAGCGTCCTATTCCACGGTACAAGGGGAACCCCCCCTTTACCCCCAAAAAGGGTTTTTTAACAATTAATGACAAATTATAAAACTTTTTGGTTAACAGTAGGCGTCAGAGAACATTCTTGGTTTGTTGTGAAAGGGAAATTATCTTTTAAAAGCCACAGTGACGTCCCCGGGGTAATCTCCTGAAATGCAGAGAATGCCCCAAATAAAAATCTAATGTTGTGGTAGATTTTATAATGGGGGTTGGGTAAATTTCCTTTAAACACCCCCCCCCCCCTCTCTCTCTCTCTCTCATCCCCCTCCCCTCCCCTCTCTCTGTCTTCTACCTATCTATCATCAACCCAAGCTATCTCCGTGTCTGTATCTTGCTCTCCCCTCTCCCCTCTCTCTCTCTCTCTCTCCCCCTCTGCTACAATCTAAAAAATAAATTTGGGAGCTTTCCTAATCTCCGATACAAGTTAAACCCGTCCAATTTCTCCCGGTAAAAGTTGAGGGGCCTACTCTACGGTACAATTTGAGCGCCCCAAATCTAGGGGTTACAATTTGGGAGCGTGCTACTCTTGGGAAACAAGTTGGCGTCCTACTCCCGGGGTAAAATTTTGAGCGGGGCTACTCAAGGGTACAATTTGAGCGTCCTATCAACGGTAAAAATTGACGTCCTACCCCACGATAAAAATTGACTTCCTAATCTACGGTACAATTTGAGCGCCCAAAATCTACCCCCCAATTTAGCGTCCAACCCCTACCTTTACAAGTTAAAGCATCCAAAAAAAACCTCCCGTACAAGTTAAAGCTTTTTACAAACAAAAACCGTAAAATTTGGAGCGTCCTACTCTCCCAAAAACAATTGAGCGCCCCTACTCTACGGTAAAGTTGGCGTCTTACTCCACGGTCAAGGGGGAGCGTCCTATCTACGGTACAAGTTGAGTTTCCTACTCTAACGGTACTTTTGACTTTCCTACCCAGGGTACAATTGAGCGTCCTATCTACGTACAATTTTTGAGCTTTAAATTTTTTTTAATGACACATTTGACGTCATCGGGAAACTCCGCATGCAGAGAATGAAACCAATAATATCTAATTTTGTGGTAGACTTTATAATTTTTTGTTGGGTAAACTCCTTAAAAACCCCCCCCCTCTCTCCTCTCTCTTCTCCCCCCCCCCCCCTCCCCTCTCCTCTTCCTCTGTCTGTCTCCCAAATCTATCTATCTAAAAGCTACTCCTTGTCTGAAACTTGCTCCCTCTCTCTCTCTCTCTCTCTCTCTCTGTCTTCTATCTATCTACAAGCTACTCCGTGTCTGTACTTGCGTCTCTCTCTCTCCCCTCTCCTCCCCCTTTTTCCTTCCCCTCTCTCCCCTCTCCTTAATATTCATAGTCGGCTAAAAATTTCACGAAGGCTACAGTCAAAAGGTGTCGGGTATTAGTTTAAGGGAAGGCCATTTTTTAAATCTTGACTGGCTCATTCTACTGTATTCGGGAAAAAAAAAAAAACCCCCAAAAAAACCCCACAAAATTAGAAAAAATTCAACCAAAAACTCGCCCCCTTTAAAATCCGTCGATTAAAACCAACAGTCATCTTTACCAAAACCTCAAAAAACTGGAACAAAAAAAGGGGAAAGGCCCCGGGTTTGAGATTTTTTTGACAAGAGATAATCTTTGATAACCCCTTTGATCAATCGAAATATTGAAGGCCCATTACTGACCAAAATTTTTAAAAAGTGTTATTTATAAGAACTGGCCCTCAAAAAGCGTTGTTTTCTTTTGGGAAATAAATTGTAAAAACGCCCAAGGGGTTAGTCTGTTCTACATGTTACGTTTGTGTTGGGCAGGGGGCCCCTTTTTAAAACGCTTTGAGAATTCAGTGGATATTGCGCATATAAAACCCTAGTTTTTTTTTGGGGGGGTTTTTGTTGTTTTTTTTTTTTTTAATATAAGAATAGATAAAAATTGGAAAAAAAAGATAGATTTAAAACCCCCAAAAGTTCCCTTTTAACTATTTTTTTTCTTTTCAAAGCTGTTTACATCAAAAACCTTTTTGATTCAGCCTGATAGTTGTGGCGTGAGAAATTTAGAGAATGGGATTTAATTTTTATTTTTATTATTTAAAAATTGGGTTTAAAACGGGCGTGAAATAAAACCCTCAAGATGGAGAATGTTAAAGTTTCTTTTTAAAGGGGGATAGGGGTTTTTTTATAATCCTCCCCCCCCCCCCCCCCCCCCCCCCCCCCCCCCAAAAAAAAAACAAACCCAACCCCCTCCCAAAAAGGGAAAATAAATAAATAACAAAAAAACCCAACCCCCCCCCCCCCCCTTTTTCCCCAAAAATTTTTTTTTTTTTTTTTAAAATCTCGGCAGTTTATATAGATAGTTTGAAGATGGGCTTTGTTTTTTGTTTTTTGCCATCCCCGTTTTTAGTTTTTTTACTAAACTGTATTAACCAGACTATAAAAAAATTCATGGTTTTTCAACAGTTTTTTTTGTTGGCCGTTATACTTCCGGATTTTTGGGGGAAAGTTAAGAGCTTCTTACCCAAAAGGGACATATTAAATATGCTCAAAAGGTTTTTTGTTTAAAAAAAACACACACACAAAAAAAAGACCAACAAGAAACACTACATCCCCCAACCCCCAAACACCACCCCAAACCAAAGAAAACTTACGGAAGAAGGGACAAAAAAAAAACAAAATCGAACTCAATAAAAAAAAGGCACACAAAGGGGGAATTGTCGACTACAAAGGGGGCCCCATTGAAAAAAAATTTTTTCGGCAAAAAATAGCATATCTCTCTCTCTCTCTCTCTCCTCTCTCTCTCTCCTCTCTTCCCCTCTCTCTCTCTGAATTACTTTAGCTGAAGACGTGTTTGAAATAGCATCTCTCTCTCTCTCTCCCCTCTCTCTCTCTCTCCTCTCTTCTCTCCCTCTCTCTCTCTTCCCCCCCCCCCCCCCCCCCCCCCCCCCCCCCCCCCCCCCTCCCCCCCCCGACTGTGTGAAAATAAACCGTGAGATTGCATCATCACGTAGGCCGCCAACCCTCACTGTTTTCCCCCAAACTTTATTTGCTCCAATGAACACAATACACACAAACCACACCACACACACACACACACACCCAAACCCAAAAACCCCACAACACACAACAACACATACAACACACAACACAGATACATTACACAAACATTCCACAAAACGCTGTTCGTCAAGGTAACACGCTGTACACTGACAAATCGTCTTTTTATCATTTTGGTCGGAAAAAGAACTTTAACTCACCAACCCTAACACCGACTATATCCTAGTTGACCCGGGTTACTTTTACCCCATGCCTATTTATCACATTTTCTAAGTCAAATTATAGGCGTAGTATCAAACCTATTGTTTTAGTGCGTATTTTTAGTGTTTTAAAAACCCGTTGAATAAAACTATCCATTTACGTGCTCATTTTTAATACATTTTTTTCAATTTTTAAAGTAGCAAAACTTTTTAGGATTGATTTTAGTTAATAAATATGGAGGAATGACGGTTTTTGTATCTTTTTATCTAGCGCAATATCCAAGAAATGTGCTCAAAGCGCATTACAAGCCAAATTAAAAACTTAGACATACAGTACAAGATAGACAAAACGAGAGATAGATAAATTTGACATGTGTGTGTGTTTTGTATGTGTGTTGTGAAAAATGTAGAAACGATAGATAGATAATAGATAGATAGATAGATAGATAGATAGATAGATAGATAGATAGATAGATAATGATAGATAGATTAGATAATAGATAGATAGATAGACAGACAACAGACAGATAGATAGATAGATAGATAGATAGATAGATAGATAGATAGATTTGATAGATAGACAGACAGATAGATAGACATATAGATAGAAAGATAGATAGATAATAGATAGATAGATAGATAGATAGATAGATAGATAGATAGACAGATAGATAGATAGATAGATAGATAGATAGAGATGTAGATAGACCCGATAGATAGATAGATATATAGATAGATAGATAGATAACAATAGATAGACAGATAGATAGTTAGATAG
Organism: Berghia stephanieae; assembly: GCF_034508935.2. Classification (NCBI taxonomy): domain Eukaryota; kingdom Metazoa; phylum Mollusca; class Gastropoda; order Nudibranchia; family Aeolidiidae; genus Berghia; species Berghia stephanieae. The sequence goes on from NW_027627264.1 coordinate 4,165, forward strand.
ATAGACAGACAGATAGATAGACATATAGATAGATAGATAGATAGATAGATAGATAGAAAGATAGATAGATAGATAGACAGATAGACAGATAGACAGACAGATAGATGGATAGATAATAGTTAGATAGATGGATAGATAGATAGATTGATTTGATAGATAGATAGATAACAGATAGATAGAATAGATAGATAGATAGATAGATGATAGGTAGATAGATAGATAGGTAATAGATAGGGGATAGATAAAAGATAGATAGATAGATAGTAATAGAAAGATGATAGATAGATAACAGAATAATAGATCTAGATAGAATAGATGAATAGCAGATAGTTAATAATAGATAGATAGATAGATAGACAGATAGATAGACAGAAGATAAGTATAGATAGATAGACAGACAGTAGATAGACATATAGATAGTAGAATAGATAGATAGATAATCGATAGATAGATAGAAAGATAGAGATAGATAACAGATAGGCAGATAACAGACAGATAGATGGATAATAATAGTAATAGATGGAAAATAGATATGATAGATGATAGATAGATAATAATAGGTAAAAGATAGAAGATAGTAGATAATAGGTAGATAGATAGATGATGATCATAGATAGATAGATAGGTAATAGAAAAGATAGATAGTAGATAGTAGACTGATAGTAATGAAGATAGTAATAGTAGATAGATAGATAGATATATAGACCAGATAGATAAAGCACCACGATCACTTTGGATTACCGATCGTTTGACGACTGAAAAGGATTGGTTTTTTTTTTTTTTCTTTCCTTTAATTTGTTTTGGGTTTTTGCTTGTTTGTTTCTGTGTCCTTCCATTCTAATGAACGTACATCTGTTTATGAAGCAACGGCCCACCTACGAAATAAAGAAAAATGTGTGAACATTCCCATTCCTCTCTCTCTCTCTCTCTCTCTCTCTCCTCTTTTCTCTCTCTCTCTCTTCTCTCTCTCTCTCTCTCTCTCTCCTCTCTCTCCTCTCTCTTTCTCTTTCACTTTTTTCTTCTTCTTCTTCTTCTTCTTCTTCTTCTTTTTCTACTTTTTCTGCTTCTTCTTTTCCTTTTTCTTCTTCTTTTTCTTTTCTTCTTCTTCTTCTTCTTCTTCTTCCTATCCCTCCTCCTCTTTACACCACACAAACCCACCCCTGACACACACACAAAA
>NW_027627265.1:0-5336 GCF_034508935.2 Berghia stephanieae
GGGGAAATCTAAAACCTGATCGTAAGGAAGGGATTTGACATTTTAACTGCCGAAAACCCCGGTTTAAAAGTATTTAAAAGTTTGGGCCAGAAAACTCGTCCTTTCAAAAATCGAATCGTTTTAAATTGCACTCTTTTAAAATCTTGGCAAAAACTCTTCAAAACCAAGGGAAAAACCCTTGCGAAGTCCCCGGTTGATAGTTGTTTTTTTTTTTTTTTTGTTGTCAGAGGGGATCATTTAAATCGTCGAATTCGAAGGACAGTCTTCTAACCAAATTTTTATTAACGGTTTTTTTTTTAAATTTTTTTTTTTGTTTTTTTTGTTTGTTTTTTTTTTTCCAAAGTGCGGAAATTTAAACGGGTTAATATGGAACCATAAAAGTAATATTTTTTTTAAGAGCTCATTGGGGGGTTTTTTTTTCATTTTTTTTTTTTTTTTTTTTTTTTTTTTTTTTTTATTTTTTTTTTTTTCTTTTTTTTTTTAATTGAGGATGTTTGGGTACGGCAGCTTTTTATGTATGGTCTTTCTTCGTACCCAAAGGTACCGCGTTTAAACTCCTTGCGCAAGGTCTGGCATTCACAAGTCTTTTTCCCCCTTGCTCACTTTGCGGCGCTGTACTGAAACTGAAAGCTTTATTATTCCATTTTTTCCTTGGGAAAAACCGAAAAAAAAATTTTCCCCCCGGGGAAAAATTTAGGACTTTAAAAATCATATTCCCATTTATTTATCTATTTATTCTATTCATTTATTTTTTTTTATCTATTTTTTTTATTTTTTAGTTATTTGTTTTTAAAAAGTCTACCAGTCGGTTTAAATTTTTTTTTTCTGCTTAAAAGTTATCAGTCGTTCTATCTATTCGAGATTTTATTTTTACTCCCCCCCCTTTTTTTTCCACCCAACGATATTGGGGAGCTGGATCTGTTAGATCTGAAAGAAAAAAATTTGCGATGAACTAGCGTCCTACCCAAAGAGTACAAGAAATTTGGGGGTAACTTTTTTCACCTATAGAAAACCCGGGTGCCGAGTTTCCCTGACCTTTTGGGTTAAAGGACTAGTATTTTTGGGAAATAAAAATATGTGACCCCTCGTCTCAAAACGGTATTATGTGGGGATTACCAATGCTAAAAAAAAAGTTAGTTTAAAATGGGGAAAAATAAAATGGGGGTTTGGGATTTAACACAGTAAAATATGATATTCCTTTCCCCCATAAAGCATATAAACAATTGATGCATGAATTTCGGCTACAAAACCTTTTTCAGCATCTTAGTCACCCGACTTTAAAACCCTTTTTAGACGAGGGGGGGACAATTTGTCACCAAAACTATCTTTGCAGTGCTTTTTTCATCTGCTGCTAAAAGATTTACAATTTTTTTTTTACTACAAAACAACGCTGTTAACGGCCAGGGATATTTTTACACCTAGTACGGTACAGAAATAATAAAGGTTTTTTTTTTTTTCCAGGACTCCTTTTCGCCGAGCGAGGCTCGAACCCCCGGGCCTGTCAGGGGGGAAAATTTAAACAAACGGCATTTACTAGCGCAATTTCCACTAAAAAGTGTTTAAGGCGCTTTAAAAGATCCCCGCCAACAGCAAAAAACCCAAATATTGAACAGACATGACGCCGTTAGGCGATTTACAATTTATTTTCCCAAAAGACAACGCGGGTTTAACGGCCAGGTACTCTTTACACCCACACGGTGACAAATGTAGTAAAGGTTGTTTTTTTTTTCCAAGGACTCACTATGCGCTGAGCGGGCTCGAACCAGATCCTCCGAACCAAAAAACGAGTGTCTTGCCAAAGACTACATAACCGCAATTAATTTTAATATACTAGATGAAAACAAAAATTTAATATTCACGGGGATTGCCACTTCGCTTTGGGGTTCAAAAAATTTCTAAAAAAAATTTTTCGACATGATTATAATTTATAATTTTATTTGAGTAATTTTTTCGCCTTGGCGATGAGCGCAAAATTGGGTAGTTAATAAGTAGACGTAAATTCACAAAAATGCTTGTTACTTTCATAACATGTTTCATGACTCTAACTTGAGCACCCCTTTTTTATATTATATTTAATAATAATTTATTTTATATATATATTATATAAATAATATAATTAATAAATAAATTATATATCGCGATTATACCACTTAATATGCTCAAAGCGCTTTACAAAGGTGTCCCTGCCCAACAGCAACATGTAACAGGGTAAGAACGAACATGACGCCTGTTGGGCGATTATTTTCAAAAAAAAAAAAAATCGACAGAGACGACGCTGTTAACGACCAGGTACTCATTTTACACCTGAGTACGGTAAGAGAATGTGAGTAAAGAGCCTTTCCAAGGACTCAACTATGCGCAGCTCAGATCAAGGTTCGAACCTAGGACCTTCCGATCCAAAAGCGAGTGTCATACCACAAGACTACATAGCCGCACACTCTATGTCGACATCATATGTGAGCCATCGTCTCAAAACGGTATTATGCCGGAACGAACCAGATGCTTAAAAGCCTAATTTAATGTTAAACTGGTCAAAAATATAAATTGTTGGCATTCGCACCCTAAAATATGGTATCCATTCTCCTCAATAAAACATACAAACTCATCACAAAGTCTGATATTTCTGGCTATAAATTCAATGTTCAACATCTTAACTAACCCGACTTAATACCGTTTTGAGGCGAAGGGTCACACATTATAATACCGCTTTGGTCGATTGGACACTTATCCTTCCTCCTCTCTATCAATTTCTTGTCTTCTTTATCTTGTTATACACATCTGTTATCTTATATACATTTCTTTTTTTTTTTTTTTCCTTCTATTTACTTCATTCTTTCCTCATTAACCGAACTGCCACGGGAGATAACTCCAACAGGACGGAGATGTTTACCAGACAGTAATTAAATCACACTGACCTCCCCTCGTAATGTCCGAGTCCATTATCCATTATCCCACTAACGCGTGTTCTGACAAAACATCCTTTGTTTCATTTTGCCCGGAAACCTTTTTTTTTATCGGATAAAAATCTGAGAAAGTGTCTATGAAAAGTGTCAGACAAAGAAGGAATAAAAATACAAGAGAAAATCACTCCCACCCCCCCCCCCCCACCCCTTTTTTTTTTCCAAAAAAAAAAATTTAAATAGAAAATAATAATTAAAAAAAATAATAATAATATTTGTTTTTTTTTTTGTTTTTTTTTTTAATTTTATTTTTTTCCTTTTCTTTTTTTCTTTTTTCTTTCTTTCTGTTTTGTCTGTCAGATTGTTTATCTTACACCAGGGTGCCATTTCCCTGATTTGTTACTTCAAAGTATGGATAGAACGAAGTTTAACGTCACTCAGGTAATTGTTATTGTTTTTTTTGGGGAATTTTTTTGCCATCCGCGTTCATGAGTAATTTTTCTCTTAACTGTTATTAACCAGACTATAAACGTTCATGGTTACACATAGTTTTTTTGTGTGTGTTGGTCCATTATACGTCCGGATGGCAATGTTGTGAGCTGTTAAATTGCAACCACCATTGAGTACAGACGATACAAGTTATTTTGCATTTTATCTTATTTTATTTGTTTTCCACGTTAATTTGTGTATTGTTGTGCTGACGAAGGGTTTGTACCCGAAACGTCCATTGTCTGTTTTGTTCCCGTACGAAGCCTCTCCATTTTCACTCTTTCGTTAGTATTTTCACGTCCTACTCTAAAACAAAACAAGTTTTTGATTTTTTAAAATTTATTTATTTATTTATTTTTGTGTTAAAAAACTCGTCAATCCAATTATATTGACCGCTAAGCATGACCCTAAATTTGTGATAAAAAGGAGAAGGAAAAAAATCTCAAACCTGGGATTTCAAGAAATTGCTTCAAGGCAGTCCCTCCCAGGTTTGATAGTTTTCCAACCAAATTTTCATTTTTAACTCATTAAAACTTGTCCCCACAGGATACCATTGTGAGATGATGAGCCACAAGTAACACGTTTCGTGACCGTTCAGCGTACGTGTCCAGCCACCCCAAATTTTGCGAGGGGGTCTGTCGTGTCAAGTCAACAACTTCTTATTTTGAGTCAAGTCATTTTCCTCATTAAAAAATTATAATCACAACACTGAACACGCATGAACATTTTTTTTTTAAAAATAAAATTGTTAGAAAATCGAATTGTACGAAAATTGACCCTGAGTTCGAAATGAGGAGTTGAGGTAACTTTTTTCAAAAGAGCGAGGGTGGGAGATCTTCCATTGACGACCAGCATATGATTTTATCGTTTTGCTTTCATGATTTTTTGTCATTAATATTTCATTGTACTATGAACTTTGTACATTTATGATATTCATTTCGATCATGACCAATTTTCAATTACCAGTATTCTATGATAGTATTTTTCTTTTAAAACGATTTCATTTTTCCGACATTAAAAATTTTTAAAAGTTGTGAAAGAACAATGAAGTATATAGATTCTGTAATTAAAACTATTGAAAGGATTTAAAGGTAATTTATTAAACCTTTAGTAAATAAAATAAGATAAATAAATAAGAAAATAATATTTTTAACTAAAAATAAATAAAATTTTATCATTTTAAAAAGAAAATATTTTACACAAGGATGTGTTTAGTTATGGGGAAAAAGATTTACATTCCATTTAAATACAACAATTTTTTAATAAATTTTCTTCCCTTTTTAAAATTTTCAAAATTTGGCTTTTTTTTAGCAAATATCCCCTAAAGTGCCAAAAGGCTTTACAAGGGGGCCTGGGAACGCAAATTTAAATTTGGCGGGAATAATGACGCCCGTTGGGGATATTACAAATAATTATTTTCGGACAGAAAAAGCTTAACGGCAGATATTATTTTTCCTAGTCGTGGAGAATGTGATAAAAAAGGTTTTTTTTTTTTTTTAAGGACTCAATAGGCCAGCGGATCGAACCGGGGCCTTTAAAACCGAAAAGAGGTCATACCCCCAAAACCATCATAGCCGAATCCCTTAAAAAGAATCATTTTTTTTGGCTCAGTTTTTTTCCCCAATGAAAGACATCTCATTTCTTATCCTTTACAAAAGTGATGTTGACCTTTTGCGATTGGGACAGAACTGGGAGTGTTTTTGGGGTCATCACGCTACTTTGTTGTCCTGTCAGGTGGGATTAAACTAAACTAAAGCCTTTATATAGCGCAAATCACAGACGGGCTCAAAGCGCTTTACAAAGGTCCCCGTCCAACAGCAAAACGTAAGTAACAAATTTAAAGTGTTTTGAGGTTAGGGGGGATTTACAATTTTTTTCCCCCACAAAAACAACCTGTTAAGGTAGATTTCTCATTTTACCCCTGATACGGTGACGAATGTGGTAAAG
>NW_027627266.1:0-19462 GCF_034508935.2 Berghia stephanieae
AATTGTAGGGATAGTTTAAAGAAAGCATTTTGTTACAAAGTAAGTCATAGTCAATCAACTGGAAACATATTGACCAATGAGATTGCAATTAAAGAAATGGGCTGGTCAAATCAATCATTGCATTGTTTCCATTTTGAGTCAGATAACAGCTTGAGGAGGAGGGGTTGGGCTTATTGGGTAGTGACTTACATGAAAACATGTTATTGAATCTCAAAAGTTTTCCTTCGCGTTCCACCACATTCTCCATTGTCTAAAAAGAACCCCCCCCCCCTTCTTTCAGTATACAAAGAAAGCACGACAAAACGAACATCTCTCTCTCTCTCTCTCTCTTCTCTCTCTCTCTCTCTCTCTCTCTCTCTCTCTCTCTCTCTAAAAGCACGTGGTGTGTATCAAAATGCACAAACACACACGTATGTAACAGAGGCCGACGAAATACTAAAAGGCACTCTGTTCACACAGTACCGCCCAAAGGGTGTGAGGAATGTTGTGTATTCCCGGGATTCTTCTGATAATGGTATTTGCCAAAATCCAGATGTGGCATCTAGTTTTGTAAATATCTTACTGCGAACTGTGCGAGGTCTTCATCTACAGATTTTAATGTGTGAACTTCTCGCTCGACTGCTTTGTTAAGGGATGTCAAATCAATGCATATGCGAACTGAGCCGTTTTGTTTGGGGACGACCACCATTCATGCGCAATAGTCTGTGAGATAATACCGCGTTGCAACATTCTTTCCAGCTCCTCTTTGACTTTTGGCATGAGAGGGTGTGCTATTTTTCTCGGCATGTAGATATGTAGTGGTCCAACACCATCACGCAATTTGATAGTGTATGGCTTTTTTAACTTTCCTATTCCTTCAAAGAGTTTAGGGAATTCTTCCTGAAATTGGGGTTTGTTTTCTACAAGTTCATGTACTCTTTTGATCAATCCCAATTCGATGCATGCATCACGACTGAGCAGTGGGTGTTTCTGTCCAGTTACTACGTAGATTTTCTCTTCAATGCTCTTATCTTTGTACTTCAAAGTCTTTTGGGTGAATTCCAGCACTTCGAGGTCTTTCCCTCCCGCAGCCTGGAGAATTTTATCAGATCTTTTCAGTTCATTCGGAGTGAATTTGAGGTCTTTTTCATTCATGACAGTGACTGATGGGCATGTGTCCAACTTGAAAGGGTGTGAGTCTTTATCCATTTGAATAATGACTGTCCAGTCGTCTTCGCTGTTTGTTAATTGATATATTTCCCCCAAAAAGTCTATTGAGTTGGGATCTTCCTCTGACTGAACCTCTGATATGGATTTTGGTCTTAATTTTTGGTCGTTTGTTTCACTTCCTGACCTACATACTTTTTGGCAGTGTCCGATTTTGCCACACGTGTTACATCTCGCTTGGCGAGCTGGACATTGCGATCTTAGGTGGTAGGTATAACCGCAGTTTTGACAAGTTGAGTAGGACCTTGGTCTGTCTGATTGCGTTTTTGACATTAGGTTGATTTGTTGAGATTTTGGCGTTGTTGATGCTGTTGCTTGTCCTCTGTTTCTGATTGCTGCTATGTCTGCAATTTTTGAGTCCTTGAAAGCCTTGCCTTGAGTTTTGGCATCTTCTACTGAGCGGCAAATGTCAATGCATTTTTCTAATGACAAGTGTCTTTCTTTCAACAGGTCAGTTCGTGTCTGCTGGTCATTGGTACCCGTTACAATTTTGTCTCTAATCAATGAATCTCTGTAATCATGACGACAGTTGCAGGTCTTGGAGAGTCGTCTTAGGTGAGCGAGAAATGATTCAAAAGTCTCTCCTTCCATTTGGTTTCTCTGGTTGAACTTAAAACGTTCAAAAGTTTCGCATCCTCTTTGTAGAATCCATATAGGCAATGTTAATTCCAGAATTCAACATATCCTATGAAACATCCCTCTTTGTAGAATACCATTATATCGTAAACTCTTTGTGAACTTGCCGTACTCAGTTCAACATATCCGATGAAAATCCCTCTTTGTAGAATCATTATAGGCAACTTACTTCCAGCATTCAACATATCCGATGAAAGATCCCTCTTTGTAGAATCCATATAGGCAACTTTACTTTCACATGCACTTATTCAACATATCCGAAGAAACATCCATCTTTGTAGAATCCATATAGGCAACGTTACTTCCAGCATTCAACATATCCGATGAAACATCTCTCTTTGAGAATCCATATTGGCGACGTTACTTCCAACATTCAACATATCCGAAGAAACACCCTCTTTGTAGAATCCATATAGGCAAAGTTATTCCAGCATTCAACATATCCGATGAAACATCCCTCTTTGTAGAATCCATATAAGCAACGTTACTTCAGCATTCAACATATCCGATGAAACATCCCTCTTTGCATAATCCATATTGGCAACGTTATCTTCCAGCATTCAACATATCCGATGAAACATCCCTCTTTGCTATCCATATTGCAACGTTACTTCTAGCATTCAACATATCCGATGAAACATCCCTCTTTGTAGAATCCATATAGCAACGTTATTTCCAGCATTCAACATATCCGATGAAACATCCCTTTGTGTAGCGTCCATTTTAGCAACGTTACTTCCTGCATTCAACTTTTCCGATGAAACATCCCTCTTTGTAACGTCCATTTTAGCAACGTTACTTCCAGCATTCAACATATCAGATGAAACATGCTCTTTGTAACGTCCATTTTAGCAACGTTACTTCCAGCATTCAACTTATCCGATGAAACATCCCTCTTTGTAACGTCCATTTTAGCAACGTTACTTCCAGCATTCAACATATCAGATGAAACATCCTCTTTGTAACGTCCATTTTAGCAACGTTATTTCCAGCATTCAACATATCCGATGAAACATCCCTCTTTGTAACGTCCATTTTAACAACGTTACTTCCAGCATTCAACATATCCGATGAAATATCTCTCTTTGTAACGTCCATTTTAGCAACGTTATTCCAGCATTCAACATATCGATGAAACATCCCTCTTTGTAACGTCCATTTTAGCAACGTTACTTCCTGCATTCAACATATCCGATGAAACATCACTCTTTGTAGAATCCATATTGGCAACGTTACTTCCAGCATTCAACATATCCGATGAAACATCCCTCTTTGTAACGTCCATTTTAGCAACGTTATTTCCAGCATTCAACATATCCGATGAAACATCCCTCTTTGTAACGTCCATTTTAGCAACGTTATTTCCAGCATTCAACATATCCGATGAAACATCCCTCTTTGTAACGTCCATTTTAGCAACGTTACTTCCAGCATTCAACATATCCGATGAAACATCCTCTTTGTAGAGTCCATTTTAGCAACGTTACTTCCAGCATTCAACTATCCGATGAAACATCCTCTTTGTAAGTCCATTTAGCAACGTTACTTCCAGCATTCAACATATCCGATGAAACATCCCTCTTTGTAACGTCCATTTAGCAACGTTACTTCCAGCATTCAACATACGATAAACATCCCTCTTTGTAACGTCCATTTTAGCAACGTTACTTCCAGCATTCAAATATCCGATGAAACATCCTCTTTGTAACGTCCATTTTAGCAACGTTACTTCCAGCATTCAACATATCCGATGAAACATCCCTCTTTGTAACGTCCATTTTACAACGTTACTTCCAGCATTCAACATATCGATGAAACATCCTCTTTGTAACGTCCATATTTAGCAACGTTATTCCAGCATTCAACATATCCGATGAAACATCCCTCTTTGTAACGTCCATTTTAGCAAGGTTACTTCCAGTATTCAACATATCCGATGAAACATCCCTCTTTGTAACGTCCATTTTAGCAACGTTATTCAGCATTCAACATATCCGATGAAACATCCTCTTTGTAACGTCCATTTTAGCAACGTTACTTCCAGCATTCAACATATCCGATGAAACATCCCTCTTTGTAAGTCCATTTTAGCAACGTTACTTCCAGCATTCAACATATCCGATGAAACATCCTCTTTGTAACGTCCATTTTAGCAACGTTACTTCCAGCATTCAACATATCCGATGAAACATCCCTCTTTGTAACGCTTTAGCACGTTTTCAGATTCAACTTCATAACTCCCTTGTAAGCATTACAACGTATTCAGCATTAACATCCGATGAAACATCCCTCTTTGTAAGTCCATTTTAGCAACGTTACTTCCAGCATTCAACATATCCGATGAAACATCCTCTTTGTAAGTCCATTTTAGCAACGTTATTCCAGCATTCAACATATCCGATGAAACATCCCTCTTTGTAAGTCCATTTTAGCAACGTTACTTCCAGCATTCAACATATCCGATGAAACATCCCTCTTTGTAACTCCATTTAGCAACGTTACTTCCAGCATTCAACATATCCGATGAAACATCCCTCTTTGTAACGTCCATTTTAGCAACGTTACTTCCAGCATTCAACATATCCGATGAAACATCCCTCTTTGTAACGTCCATTTTAGCAACGTTACTTCCAGCATTCAACATATCCGATGAAACATCCCTCTTTGTAACGTCCATTTTAGCAACGTTACTTCCAGAATTCAACATGTCCGATGTTACATCCCTCTTTGTAACGTCCATTTAACAACGTTACTTCCAGCATTCAACATATCCGATGAAACATCCCTCTTTGTAACGTCCATTTTAGCAACGTTACTTCCAGCATTCAACATATCCGATGAAACATCCCTCTTTGTAAGTCCATTTAGCAACGTTACTTCCAGCATTCAACATATCCGATGAAACATCCCTCTTTGTAACGTCCATTTTAGCAACGTTACTTCCAGCATTCAACATATCCGATGAAACATCCTCTTTGTAACGTCCATTTTAGCAACGTTACTTCCAGCATTCAACATATCCATGAAACATCCTCTTTTGTAAGTCCATTTTAGCAACGTTATTCCAGCATTCAACATATCCGATGAAACATCCTCTTTGTAACGTCCATTTTAGCAACGTTATTTCCAGCATTCAACATATCCGATGAAACATCCCTCTTTGTAACGTCCATTTTAGCAACGTTACTTCAGCATTCAACATATCCGATGAAACATCCCTCTTTGTAACGTACATTTTAGCAACGTTACTTCCAGCATTCAACATATCCGATGAAACATCCCTCTTTGTAAGTCCATTTTAGCAACGTTACTTCCAGCATTCAACATATCCGATGAAACATCCTCTTTGTAACGTCCATTTTAGCAACGTTACTTCCAGCATTCAACATATCCGATGAAACATCCCTTTGTAATCCATTTAGCAACGTTACTTCCAGCATTCAAATATCCGATGAAACATCCTCTTTGTAATCCAATTAGCAACGTTACTTCCACATTCAACATATCCGATGAAACATCCTCTTTGTAGAATCCATTAGCACGTTATTCCAGCATTCAACATTCCGTGAACATCCCTCTTTGTAATCCATATGCAACGTTATTCCAGCATTCACATATCCGATGAAACATCCTCTTTGTAGAATCCATAGCAACGTTACTTCCAGCATTCAACATATCCATGAAACATCCCTCTTTGTAACGTCCATTTTAGCAACGTTACTTCCAGCATTCAACATATCGATGAAACATCCCTCTTTGTAAGTCCATTTTAGCAACGTTACTTCCAGCATTCAAATATCCGATGAAACATCCTCTTTGTACGTCCATTTTAGCAACGTTACTTCCAGCATTCACTATCCGATGAAACTCCCTCTTTGTAACGTCCATTTTAGCAACGTAATCCAGCATTCAACATATCCGATGAACATCCCCTTTAATCCATTAGCAACGTTATTCCAGCATTCAACATATCCGATGAACATCCCTCTTTGTAACGTCCATTTTAGCAACGTTACTTCCAGCATTCAACATATCGATGAAACATCCCTCTTTGTAACGTCCATTTAGCAACGTTATTCCAGCATTCAACATATCCGATGAAACATCCCTCTTTGTAATCCTATTAGCAAGTTATTCAGCATTCAACAATCGATGAAAATCCTCTTTGTAACGTCCATTTTAGCAAGTATTCCAGATTCAACATCCGATGAACATCCCTCTTTGTAAGTCCATTTTAGCAACGTTACTTCCAGCATTAAACATATCCGATGAAATCCTCTTTGTAAGTCCATTTTAGCAACGTTACTTCCAGCATTAACATATCCGATGAACATCTCTTTGTAATCATTAGCAACGTTATTCCAGCATTAAATATCGTGAAAATCTCCTTGTATCCATTTAGCAACGTTATTCCAGCATCAATATCCGATGAAAATCCCTCTTTGAACGTCTTAGCAACGTACTTCAGCATTCACATATCCGATGAACATCTCTTGTAATCCATTAGCACGTTCTCAGCATTAAATTCCGTGAAATCCTCTTTGTAATCCATTTTGCAAGTTACTCATTAACTATCCGATGAAACATCCTTTGTAATCCATTTAGCACGTTATTCAGCATTCAAATATCGATGAACATCCTCTTTGTAGTCCTTAGCAACGTTATTCCAGCATTCAACTATCGATGAAAATCCCTCTTTGTAGTCCATTTAGCACGTTACTTCCAGCATTCACATCGATGAATCCCTCTTTGTAGTCCATTTAGCAACGTTATTCAGCTTCAACATATCCGAGAACTCCTCTTGTAGCCATTAGCAACTTTTCGCATTCAACTATCCGATGAACATCCTCTTTGTAAATCCTTAGCAACGTTATTCAGATTACAATCGATGAACATCCTCTTTGAACGTCATTTAGCAACGTATTCCAGCATTCAACATTCGATGAACATCCTCTTTGTATCATTAGCAACGTTACTTCGATTAACATATCGATGAAACATCCCTCTTTGTAGTCATTAGCAACGTTATTCAGCATTCACATTCCGATGAACATCCTCTTTGTAATCCATTGCAACGTATCAGCTTCAACATATCGATGAACATCTCTTTTACGTCATTTGAACGTTATTCAGCATCACATATCCGATGAACATCCTTTTGTAAGTCCATTGCACGTTATTCCAGATTCAACATATCCGATAAATCCCTCTTTGTAATCCATTTAGCAACGTTACTTCCAGCATTCAACATATCCGATGAAACATCCCTCTTTGTAAATCCATTTAGCAACGTTACTTCCAGCATTCAACATTTCCGATGAAACATCCTCTTTGTAATCCATTTGCACGTTACTTCCAGCATTCAACATATCCGATGAAACATCCCTTTGTAATCCATTTAGCAACGTTATTCAGCATTCAACATATCCGATGAAACATCCCTCTTTGTACGTCCATTTAGCAACGTTACTTCCAGCATTCAACATATCCGATGAAACATCCCTCTTTGTAAGTCCATTTTAGCAACGTTATTCCAGCATTCAACAATCCGATGAAACATCCCTCTTTGTAACGTCCATTTTAGCAACGTTATTTCCAGCATTCACATATCGATGAAACTCCTCTTTGTAACGTCCATTTAGCAACGTTATTCCAGCATTCAACATATCCGATGAAACATCCTCTTTGTAATCCATTTTAGCAACGTTATTCCAGATTCAACATATCCGATGAACATCCTCTTTGTAACGTCATTTAGCACGTTATTCCAGCATTCAACATATCGATGAAATCCCTCTTTGTAAATCCATTTAGCAACGTTACTTCCAGCATTCAACATATCCGATGAAACATCCCTCTTTGTAACGTCATTTAGCAACGTTATTCCAGATTCAACATACGATGAAACATCCTCTTTGTAAGTCCATTTAGCAACGTTATCCAGCATTCAACATATCCGATGAACATCCCTCTTTGAACGTCCATTTTAGCAACGTTACTTCCAGCATTCAACATATCGATGAAACATCCCTTTTGTAACGTCCATTTAGCAACGTTATTCAGCATTCAACATATCCGATGAAACATCCTCTTTGTAAATCCATATAGCAACGTTACTTCCAACATTCAACATATCCGATGAAACATCCCTCTTTGTAACGTCCATTTAGCAACGTTACTTCCAGCATTCAACATTCCGATGAAACATCCCTCTTTGTAACGTCCATTTAGCAAGCGTTACTTCCACTGATTCAACATTCCGATGAAAATCCCTTTGTAAGTCCATTTAGCAACGTTATTTCCAGCATTCAACATATCCGATGAAACATCCCTCTTTGTAAGTCCATTTTAGCAACGTTATTCCAGCATTCAACATATCGATGAAACATCCCTCTTTGTAACGTCATTTAGCAACGTTATTTCCAGCATTCAACATATCCGATGAAATATCCCTCTTTGTAACGTCAATTTTAGCAAGGTTACTTCCAGCATTCAACATATCCGATGAAACATCCCTCTTTGTAACGTCCATTTTAGCAACGTTACTTCCAGATCAACATATCCGATGACACCTTTATACATATGCACGTATCAGATTAACATTCATGAACATCCACTTTGTAAATCCATTTTAGGCAACGTTATTCCAGCATTCAACATATCCGATGAAACATCCCTCTTTGTAACGTCCATTTTAGCAAGGTTACTTCCAGCATTCAACTATCCGATGAAACATCCCTCTTTGTAACGTCCATTTTAGCAACGTTACTTACCAGCATTCAACAACATTTTTCCGATGAACAACATATCCCTCTTTGTAACGTCCATTTTAGCAACGTTAATCCAGCATTCAACATATCCGATGAAACATCCCTCTTTGTAACGTCCATTTTAGCAACGTTACTTCCAGCATTCAACATATCCGATGAAACATCCCTCTTTGTAAACGTCCATTTTAGCAACGATACTTCCAGCATTCAACATATCCGATGAAACATCCCTCTTTGTAACGTCCATTTAGCAACGTTATTCCAGCATTCAACATATCCGATGAAACATCCCTCTTTGTAGAATCCATATAGCAACGTTATTTCCAGCATTCAACATATCCGATGAAACATCCCTCTTTGTAACGTCCATTTTAGCAACGTTACTTCCAGCATTCAACATATCCGATGAAACATCCCTCTTTGTAAGTCCATTTAGCAACGTTAATTCCAGCATTCAACATATCCGATGAAACATCCTCTTTGTAAATCCATTAGCAACGTTACTTTCCAGCATTAAACATATCCGATTAAACATTCCTGTTTGTAACGTCCATTGTAGCAACGTTATTTCCAGCATTCAACATATTCGATGAAACATCCCTCTTTGTAACGTCCATTTTAGCAACGTTATTTCCAGCATTCAACATATCCCATGAAACATCTTATGAGCAACTATAAACTACTACTACTACTACTACTACTACTACTACTACTACTACTACTACTACTACTACTACTACTACTACTACTACTACTACTACTACTACATACAACTACATACTACTACTACTACCACTACTATTACTACTACTACTACTACTACACTACTATTACTACTACTACTACTACTACTACTACTACTACTACTACATACTACTATACTACTACTACTACTACTACTACTACACTACTACTACTACTACTAATACTAATACTAAAAACTACTAATACTACTGCCACTACTTCTTCTGCTACTACTACTACTACTACTACTACTACTACTACTACTACTACTACTACTACTACTACTACTACTACTACTACTACTACTAACTATACTACTACTACAAACTACTACTACTACTACTACTACTACTACTATTATTATATATTATTATTATTATTAATATTATTATTATTATTGTTATTGTTATTATTATTATTATTATTAATATTATTATTATTATTATTATTATTATTATTATTATTATTATTATTATTATTATTATTATTATTATTATTATTATTATTACTACTACCACCACCACCACTACTACCACGTCCATCACTACCAAAACCACCACTACCACCACCGCCACTACTACCACCACATCACTACCAACACCACCACTACCACCACCGCCACTACTACCACCACATCACTACCAACATCACCAATACCACCACCACCACTACAACCACCACCACTTCTCAATCAAACAAAGGATCATAACGTAAGTTCTACGTCTCTATAACAATGTTTTACGTTAACCTACATACATGACCCAAATGATGAGAAAACAGATGTCCAAGTCAACATAATTCACACAAAACAGTGTTTATATTCTTGTATGCATAGGTCGTTCGACAAATGGATGATGCCAAGTCTGCAAAGATAGATCATCATCAAGCCCTACTGCAACCTCCTCGTGGTGTCGAACGGTAACAGGTCAAGCTGGCCAACTGCAGAGGGCGACAAGAATAGGCAATGGCAAACCATTCTTGTAACTTTGCCGAGTTAACTGCATGAATAAGTCCAAAAAGTTAAACGGTGACAGCGTAAAGGGGAGCATGTTTTCACGGAAGACTGCTGCCTCGCTCGGTTGGGAGCGTGATGTTCGTCAGGTCACACCGAACCGTCAGCCAGTTACTAGGCGAAATAAATTTAACAAATGTGACAAAACCAAAATTGGGACATGGAATATCAGGACCTGTGCCCAAAAAGGAAAACTAAACAACATTCTAAAAGAAATGAAACGGCTCCAAATAAATATTCTTGGCCTGGCAGAGATGAGATGGAAAGAGCAGGGAACCATGTCAAAACAAGAAAACAACACGACATATAAGATCATATGGAGTGGTGGAACCTCTTTCCAAAAAGGAGTAGGGATGATCTTAGACCAAAAATCAACCAAATTTTACAAAGGGCACGTAGCAATCTCAGACAGAGTTTTGCTGGTTAAGCTAAGAGGACCTGTAGTTGACACCAATATTATTCAAGTTTATGCACCAACAGAAGAGGCGACAGATGCAGATATGACAGAGTTTTACCATTCACTAGACAAAGCAAAACGAATGTGTAAATCACAAGAAGTCCTTATGGTAATGGGGGACCTAAATGCTAAGATTGGCAGAGGCAGAGATGGTGACATAATCGGACCACATGGATTCGGAGACAGAAATGAACGAGGAAACATCTGGGCAGATTGGTGTAGAACAAATAAATTAATGATTTCAAACACCTGGTTTCGACAACACCCAAGAAGAACCTGGACATGGCAATCACCAGGGGACAGAGCAAGGAACCAGATAGACTTTATAGCAGTATCATCAAGATTCAGAAATGGCATATTAAATTGCAAAACCTATCCAGGCGCCGATGTAGACAGTGACCATGTCCCAGTTGTTTGTACAGTAAGGATAAAGTTTAAAGCTATTCAGAGAACAGCTGGTAGAATAAAGAGGGATTACGGGTTATGCAAAGACAATGGCATACAAACAAAAATGAGAGAAGAATTTGAAAATGCACTCATGATACAAAGCCAAAGTGAACCTGATAACGAAAAATGTGAAAAACAATTTGATATATTCCAAAAGTGTGTCAAAGCAACTGCAGAAAAGCATTTACCAATAGCTCAAATAAACAGCAAAAAGGAATGGATGACAAATGAAATTCTAAACCTATTTGAAGAAAGACGAAAATGCAACAGAGGGTCTGCAGAATACCAAATATTGAACAACCACATTAAATCCAAATGCATCGAGGCACACGAGAACTATCTAGACTGGAAATGCTGCGAAATCGAAAGAGAATACAAACCCAACCCCCAACAAGCTCACCAAAGAATAAAAGAACTATCAGGGAAAAGGAAAAGCAAAGCAGCAGGAAGTTGTATCCAAAACAAACAAGGGGAACTGCTATTTGAAGAACAACATATAGAAAGCCGATGGGTAGAATACATAGGCGAACTGTACAATGATCCAAATAGAAATGAACCACCACTGAAATTCAAAGAACCATTAAGCGGACCAAACATCACCAAAGTGAAATTGAACATGCCATGGAACGAATGAGGGATGGTAAAGCAACAGGCCCTGATGAAATATCTGTAGAGGTATTAAAAAGCCTAGGAGATCTAGCAATTGATGAACTTCACATATTATTCAACAATATATACAATACTGGGAAAATTCCAGAAGATCTCTGTAACTCTATTTTCATAGCAATACCAAAGAAAGCAGGTGCAGTCAGATGCGAAAATTTTAGAACTATAAGTTTAATAAGCCACATCAACAAAATACTGTTTATAATTATCAACAGGCTTGGAATAAGATTAACCCCGAAATCGCAGAAGAACAATATGGATTCCAACCTGACAGAGGGACAAGGAACGCAATATACCTCCTCCGTGTTTTAAGTGAAAGAGCTATACAGGTTCAGACCCCACTATACCTCTGTTTTGTCGACTACAAAAAAGCTTTTGATAGAGTACGCCACGAAGAAATACTAAAACAACTGCACTCCATTGGCGCTGATGAGAAAGACCTCAGACTCATGCAAACATTATACTACACCCAGCAGGCATCTATCAAAATCGGAAACTCTACAGGAAATTCCATTCCTATTAAGAAAGGAGTCCGTCAAGGGTGTGTTGCCTCACCAGATCTGTTTAATCTATACCAAGAAACAATCATGAGGGGCATAAATAATATGGAGGGAATAAAAGTAGGAGGTCACAACATAAATAATATAAGATACGCAGACGATACGGTACTCATTGCAACATCAGAAATCCAACTTCAAAAGATTGTTGACAAAGTGGTAGTAGATAGTGAAGCCAAGGGAATGGAAGTGAATATCACCAAAACGGAATGCATGGTAATACAGAAAAACCCCGAAAACAACAACACCTGCAATATAACGATTCACGGCGAGCAACTTACCAACGTAGAAAGTTTTAAATACCTAGGTTCAATAGTGACAACAGATGGAAGATGTAACCGAGACATACGAGCAAGTATAACTCAAGCCAAACAGGCCTTCATGGACCTGGGAAACATTTTGAAAAACAAACAGATGTCGTTCGGGATTAGATTCCGAGTCTTGAAGTGCTACGTGTGGCCAATCTTGTTATACGGATGCGAAAGCTGGACTACAAATGCAGAAACACAAAAGAACATTGAAGCTTTTGAAATGTGGTGCTTGAGAAGGATGCAGAGAATATCGTATACTGCACACAAAACGAACGAAGAAGTGCTAAAACAAACATACTAACAAAGGAAACTAATGCCCTTAATAGTGGATCGACAACTATCCTTTTTCGGACACATAGTAAGGAAAGATAAGAATGAATACCTGGCAAGTTGTGGAAAAATACCTGGTAAACGCGCCCGGGGGAGACAAAGAAAAACACTCATAGACCAACTGAAGGGCTTCACCAACCTAACAATCCAAGAGCTGTTTGAAAAAGCAAGAGACAGGGAGGAATGGAGAGAGATAATTCATGCAGTATCCGAAGCCTGGACCAGGCATGGAAACTAGAAGAAGAAGAATGCATAGATCATTTTCTATATTATGTGAAAAAATAGGAAATTGACCCTCAACACTCAAAGGTAAGATATTAAAAGTTAGAAATATAAAATAATTATATTATATTTATTCAAATGACTTGTTATATTCATTGTTTTACAATTTAGTGACCCTTCGTCTCAAATGTGTATTCAGTCGGGTTAGTTAAGATAATGAAAATTGAATTTATAGCCAAAATATCAGACTTCTGTTGAGTTTGTATGTTTTATTGAGGAGAATGGATACCATATTTTAAGGTGCTAATGCCAACAATTTATATTTCTAACCAGTTTAAGGGGATGGGCTGGTTCGCGATTGTCAAAAATCGAGTAAAAAATCGATTTTGAGATTTTTTTTTATTTTTAAAAAGTTTGAAACCTTTGCTACATGAAAAAATGTTTGATAACTGTCAGGTGGGTCAGTTTAGGTACAAACTGACCTATTGAAGTCCAAGTGGTCAGTAAATAAAACGTTACAGCCTGGTTTGACAGCGAAAAAGCCACATAAACATAAGGCCAATATGAGCATAAAACATCGATAATAATAGGCAAGTTTGGTATCAATACTACTACTATACTACTATTACTACTACTAACTACTACTACTACTACTACTACTACTACTACTACTACTACTATCTACTACTATACTACTACTACTACTACTACTACTACTATTTACCTACTACTACTACTACTACTACTACTACTCTACTGCTTACTACTACTACTACTACTACTACTACTACTAACTACTACTACTACTACTACTACTACTACTACTACTACTACTACTACTACTACTACTACTACTACTACTACTACTACTACTACTAACTACTACTACTACTACTACTACTACTAACTACTACTACTACTACTAACTACTACTACTACTACTACTACTATACTACTACTACTACTACTACTACTACTACTATACTACTAATTACTACTACTACTACTTCTACTATTACTACAACTACTATATTACTACTACTTACTACTACTACTACTACTATACTACTACTACTACTACTACTACTACTACTACTACTACTACTAATTCTATGACTTATTATTATTATTATTATTATTATTATTATTATTATTATTATTATTATTATTATTATTATTATTATTATTATTATTATTATTATTATTATTATTATTATTATTATATTATTATTATTATTATTATTATTATTATTATTATTATTATTATTATTATTATTATTATTATTATTATTATTTATTATTATTATTATTATTATTATTATTATTATTATTATTATTATTATTATTATTATTATTATTATTATTATTATTATTATTATTATTATTATATTATTATTATTATTTTATTGTTATTATTTTTATTATTATTACTACCACCAACACCACTACTACCACCACCACCACTACTACCACCAACACCACTACTACCACCACCATCACTACCAACACCACCACTACCACTACCACCACTGCTCCATCAAACAAAGGATCATAACGTAAGCATTAGGTCTCTATATTTATTCTTTACGTTAACGTACATACATGACCCAGATGATAAGAAAACAGATGTCCAAGTCAACATAATTCACACAAAACAGTGTTTATATTCTTGTATGCATAGGTCATTTTTCATATTATGTGAAAAATAGGAAATTGACCATCAAAAATCAAAGGTAAGATTTTAAATGTTAGAAATATAAAATAATTATATTATAATTTTTCAAATGACTTGTTATATTCCCTGTTTTACAATTTCGTGACCTTTCTGACCTTCGTCTCAAATGTGTATTCAGTCGGGTTGGTTAAGATAATGAAAATTGAATTTATAGCCCGAAACATCAGACTTCTGTTGAGTTTGTATGTTGTATTGAGGAGAATGGATACCATATTTTAAGATGCTAATGCCAACAATTCATATTTCTAGCCAGTTTAAAGAATTATATGAATAAAGGAGATTTTTTTAGATAGAGCGAAATATCCACTAAGTGTGCTCAAAGCCATTTACAAGGAATCCCTGGCCAACAGCCACACTTAACATGTAGGACGAGACATTATAATTTATTCGGACAGAGACAACACTATAAACGGCCAGTTACTCAATTTACACCTGAGTACGGTGAGAGAATGTGAATAAAGAGTCTTTTTCCAAGGACTCAAATTATGCGCCGAGCTTAGATCAAGAATATCCCATTTGTAAGACAAGCTTATTTTCAACATTTCAATTTAAGACGTTTTTATTTTTAATTGACTCATATATTGAATGTCTGTATACCCACGTACACTTATTTGTAGGTCTGATAATTCAATCCCAAATGGGCTCATTGTTGTAATGGAACATTTTTGATATGACGCAAAATCTTGTCCATTACAACAACTTTAAAGAACGCCCTTAGGACGTTCTTTCTGTAAGGTGACGTCCAATCAAGGGACGCTACTCTTCCTCTAATCTCATTCCCTATATTGAAGCTCAAGCTTAAGTTCAAGATATGACACTCGCTTTTGGATTGGAATGTCCAAGGGCCATGTTACGCGCTGGGCGGATCATTTATTTTTTTTGCATACTTGGGGAAGACATTTTACTCACCTGTTCCTCCCAGTTCAGGTTCCTGAGAAAGGCAATTTTTTTTAAAACGAGATTTTATATAGTGCAAAATTCACTAAATATGACCCCTCGTCTCAAAACGGTATGATGTCGGGATGGCCAGATGATAAAAAGTCAAATTATAGTTAAACTGGTCAAAAATATGAAACGTTGGTATTTAGCACAGTAAAATATGATATTCCTTCTCCTCTTCTTCTTCTTCTTCTAGGTTCCATGCCTGGTCCAGGCTTCGGATACTGCATGAATTATCTCTCTCCATTCCTCCGTGTCTCTTGCTTTTTCAAACAGCTCTTGGATTGTTAGGTTGGTGAAGCCCTTCAGTTGGTCAATGAGTGTTTTCCTTTGTCTCCCCCGGGCGCGTTTACCAGGTATTTTTCCACAACTTGCCAGGTATTCATTCTTATCTTTCCTTACTATGTGTCCGAAAAAGGATAGTTGTCGATCCGCTATTAAGGGCATTAGTTTCCTTTGTTGGTATGTTTGTTTTAGCACTTCTTCGTTCGTTTTGTGTGCAGTATACGATATTCTCTGCATCCAACCACATTTCAAAAGCTTCTCCTCCATAAAGCATATAAACCTAACTTAAACATGATATTTCTGGCTGCAAATTCCATTTTCACCATCTTAATCATTCCGACGTAATACCGTTTTGAGACGAGGGGTCTTACCCGTTAGTTCTCCTAGATCCCCGTTAGTTATTAAGAGTTATCGTTCGTGTTACTATGTATGCCACATCTCCCCTCTTTTGGAGGTGTTATTCCCTATTATCCCATCATCCCTGGCGATCACGAAAACGTTCTTATCAATTCCGATAAATCCCCAACACGTGTGTAAAGTTCCTAACTGTTTTATAAAGTCCCTGTCTTTCATCCTAAATTGAATTGTTAGTGTGAATCATGTCATTTGTGGACCCGAGGCCATCAGGTCGTGAATTTCAAATCAATGGAGAATGAACGAGAAAGAATATATATATATATATATATATATATATATATTATATATATATATATATATATATATATATATATATATATATATAATCGAGGACGATCTCAGCTCCTGTGAGATGTCCATATCAAAAAGAAGAACGGAAGAGAGAAAAAAATTCATATATTTAAGGATCATCTCGTCGACTGTAAGATGTCCTCAAATGGTTTGTTTTGTTTTACAAATCAAGCCTCTTTGGTGGCTTGATGGTTCTCCCAAAGCTGCTAGTGCGAGTGTCAGCCTGGGGGTCGATAGTTGCGATGGAAGTCCGGGTGAGGGCTCGCCTGTTGTTTGAACTGGTGGGATATGGGGATCTTGCTCGAGTCCCTGAGTATTGGAAGATGCAGTGGGTACAAGAGATTTGATGTTTCTGCGAATGGGCAAATTGTTGTTATCAGGCTGAAGGATGTATGACCTAGGGTTGGGGTGTTGCCTGATAACCTTTGCATTTCGTCCCATATCTTTTATGAATACTTCGTCTCCGGGTGAAGTTCTGGTTGGGGTTTTCTGGCGAGATGACGTGTGTTGTATTGTCTACACATATTTTCCCTGTGTCTATCCTCTCTTTCTCTGAGAACATTTTGGTCCAATAGTTGTGGATGCAATTTTTGTTTCAGGATGGGCAACTTTGTCTGTAGTCTTCTTCCCATCAGGAGCTCATTTGGTGAGAATTCGTTGAAGAGAGGGGTTGCTCTGTAACTCAGTAATGCGATGTAAGGGTCATCAGCCTTTTTCAACATGTTTTTCAGGGTTTGGATTGCTCTCTCGATCATGCCATTGCTTTGAGGATATCGGGGTGAGCTCGTTATGTGCGTGAATCCATAGTCGCGTGCAAATTCCTGGAATTGTGGGCTTGAAATCTGAGGGCCGTTGTCCGAGACAATGACATCAGGTATGCCGTGCGTTGCTAAGATGGACTTTAACTTATTGACCATACATGAACTAGTCTGCTCTTCTAAAATTCTTATTTCAGGCCATCTGGAGTAATAGTCTGTTACAGCCAGGTATGTCTTGCCTTTAAGGTAGAACAAATCTGCAGCCACTCTTGACCAGGGTCGATCTGGGAAAGAGGAAGGAAGAAGTGGTTCCCTGACATCCGGTCTCAGTTTAGCGCAAACTGTACACTTTTTAATCATGTCTTCGATTTCACTAGAAATGTTGGGCCACCAGACAGTGCTTTGGGCAAGGGCTTTGCATTTGATAATGCCAAGATGACTTTCGTGAAGGCGATTTAGAGTGTCCATTCTTAAGTCTCGTGGAATGACAATTCTGTTATTGAAAAGAAGAAGATCATTTGTGACCCTCCGCCTCGAAACGGTATTAAGTCGGATTTTTCAATTTTGGGTTTTTGATACTCAATCACAGCTTATTTTATACTTTAAAATTTGATACCAAATTTATATAATTCTGATTATTTATTGTCGAGATATGACCGTTTGAAGTAGGGAGAGTGTGAAAACCAAGTTTTAAGAAAATCGACCTTGAAGTGAGGCACCGTTTTCACGCACTGTTAAATTAATGGGCAAAGATAACTCCTTAGATACGGACATCAAAAATTTGACGAGAATAGTGAAATTTGGCATGAGCTTAGCTTATACATTAACTAATGTACATACAAATTTTGAAACAATTCAATTGTTACTTTTGTAATTATTCATTATTATGTAAGATGTTCTTAAAACAAATAAAACACTGGGGAAAAAACGCCGACAATTGCTCACTTTTTCAAGAATTTTTGATATTAAACTAAAGAATCAATGAAATAAGAATTAATAATGTGAATTTTTTGTCTTATTTAATAGAGAAAATACGATTTCAAAATGCCAAAAGTTAAAGAAGGTTGAAATTTGAAAGTACAGTTTTGAAACTACGTGAAGCCGGGTGGGCAGGGAAAAAATTATCAAGAAAGAGGATTAGAGAGGAAGAGAGAGAATGAGAGAGTAAAAAACACACACACACACACACACACGCACGCACGCACACACACACACACACATACACAAACAGACACACATGATATATATATATATATATATATATATATATATATATATAGAGAGAGAGAGAGAGAGAGAGAGAGGAGCGAGAGGGGGAGGGAGAGAGACTGCTTGTGTTAAGAGGACGCGAGGGAAATATAATAAAGATTGAAACCTGTATAAGTGTGTGTATGTGTGTGTGTGTGTTTGTATGTGTGAAAGAAACAAAGGGGAGACGGAGAGAGTGAGGTAGACATGAAGAAAGGGATGGAGGCGGAGCAAAGAATTGTAGGGATAGTTTAAAGAAAGCATTTTGTTACAAAGTAAGTCATAGTCAATCAACTGGAAACATATTGACCAATGAGATTGCAATTAAAGAAATGGGCTGGTCAAATCAATCATTGCATTGTTTCCATTTTGAGTCAGATAACAGCTTGAGGAGGAGGGGTTGGGCTTATTGGGTAGTGACTTACATGAAA
>NW_027627267.1:0-5344 GCF_034508935.2 Berghia stephanieae
GAAGAAGCCCTTTTTAAAAATTGCAGGAGATTAAAACCCCTATCAGTCAAAAAATTTTTTTCTTCTTTCTCTCTCTTCTCTTCCTCCTCTCCTCTCTTCTCTCTCTCTCTCTTCTCTCTCTCTCTCTCTCTCTCCTTTTTTTTTTTTTTTTTCTCTTCCTTCCATCTCTCTACCTCCCCCCCCCCCTCTCTCTCTATTTCTCCCACCTTCCCACTCCCTCTGTCTCCCTCCTCTCCCCCTCCTTCCCCCTCTCACTCTTTCTTTTTTTTTCTCTGTCTCCCCCTCTTGTCTCTCTCTTTTTCTCTCTGTTTCTCCCTCCTCTCTCTCTCCTCCCTCTCTCTTTCTCTCCTCTCCCTCATTATTTCTCTCCCTCTCTCCCTTCTTCCCCTTTTCCCCCCCCCCTCTCTCTCTCTCTCTCTCTCTCTCTCTCTCTCCCTCTCTCCTTGTAACCATAAAACAAACCCTTCTAAACTCAGATACACAAACTGAAACGGCACGCTGTCGAAAGAAACTCTCAAATTAATTCCTGCAGTCCCTTAAATAAACTCTCGTTTAAAAATAAGCTCTGAGGCTATTCCCGATTTTCTGCTCCATATCATTCGTAATTCAAACTTTTAAGATAAACTCCGTCCCTGAGTTTGTCCAGAATACGATAAACTGATCAATCTGGTTTCCTCTACGACAAAGGCTAAGATAGACAGAGAGTCTCTCAACCCCCTCCACCCCCTCCCCCCCATCTCCATCATTTAGTGTCCTCATTGCGCAATCACGAAACAACACCGCTGTCATTTTAGTCGAGTGTGTAGTGGGTGAAAGATTCACTGAACCTTACGAGTATGTCACCATAATATGACGCAAACACTCACACGCCACGTGAGCACGTTAGTTTTAACTTTTGTTTAGCACTAGCACACTAAGAAAATGGGTTTATTGAGGCCATAGCTAAGCAATCATTGAAAGAGTAAGCAAAGGCATTGTTCCTTTATCATTGCCACTCCCTCCCATGGTCCAGGGCTGAGAATCTTCCGCCTAAAGTGTAATTACACTTTCAACTTTTGAAATTCCTCCAAGTGGTTTAGAAATTATTGCGAGACGCATTTTGGATTGCATCTCAGTAGACTTTGATGAAATTAAAAATTTTTACGTTATCGTCGCATAGAGGGCTCTTGAACTATTCGCTGAAAAATTTTCCTCCATTTTCGTGTCCCGTCATTCTCACTCCTGAACCTTATGACATCATGACCACCCCCACTACAAAAGCAACTAATCACTTTAAACATCAGTAACCCCAAATCTCCACAAACCACATCATCACTGCCATCATTATAATCAGTACCACCTCTAGTGCAAGCCCCAAATATCACATCATCTTCCGGGTGGGATCTTAACTGGCATAGATCAGATTGCTTTCTGTCTTTGTCTTGGCTTGATCCTTTTCTGGCCGCCAGATTCATTGGCAGGGAGGGGAAACAATTTAAAAGTATAGTCATGGTTTTTGGGAGATGATGTGTTGTCCCTTTGTAAAAATCTCTCTTTTGTGTGACGTTAGATTTGTTGTTCTAAATTTTGTATTACGCTCACAAGGATTCTGTGCTTGTGTCTTGGTGAAACTTTTTGGTGACTTTTAAAACTAACTACATTGAAGTTTGATCTTGGTGTCCGTTTCTCACAAACGGGCTCCAAGATCAAACTATCAATGTAGTTATTTGAAGTCACCTATTAAACCATCTCACCTTTTTTCCCTTTTTACTTTTGATCTATATTTTTTACAGCCCCATTTTACCTTTTAAGTGGTGCTGAATGACCTACAATAAAAGTGAAGCAAGCGCCTAAAACCCTTCGAACTAATAGCTCAAAACTCTCTCACTCTCTATCCACTATCTTCCCTTTACACAAACACTCATAGACAAACAAATCAATAAAGCACACTTAATTTGTTAGTCCCGATTTAGTTTTTCATGTTCATCCTCCACTACTTACCAATAACAGGTCATCACAAACACCTTTGACTTCATCTCTCTTCTCTCTCCCCCTCCCTCTCTCTTCTCCCTCCCTCCTCTGCTCTCTCCTTCTCTCTCTCTCTCCCCTCTCTTCTCTCCTCAACTCCTTACCCTCTCCTCTCTCTCTCCTCTCTCCCCTTAACTGTCATACACACACATGACACATATGCACATTCACACTAGAAATCAATAAAGTTTACTCAGATCTTTAGCCTCATTAATTTTTCACTATCATCGTTCTGTACTCATCACTAGATTTACTTTGAGCTCTCTTTTCTCTCTCTCTCTCTCTCTCTCTCTCTCTCTCTCTCTCTCTCTCTCTCTCCCTCCCACACACACACACACAACACACACACCACATACACACACAAATCAGTAAAGAGCACCCAGTTCTTTAGCCTCAATATGTTTCATTTTTCATCTTCCATACTTAACAGTGATCCCACACACACACCACACACCCCACACACACACACACACTATGGTTCACTTAATGTTAATTTTCCGGGCAATTGCCAACATGAAACATTCGTTAACTTAATATTTACGATTAACAAATAAAACACAACACACATAACAATAACGTTCAATAAAATATTTTTAACCAAACCCTTTCTGTAGCACCCACTATATTCAATTGGAGCAGTCCTCTATTTCTCTCTCTCTCTCTCTCTTTCTCTCTCTTCAATTTTTCTCTTTCTCTCCCCATGTGTGTGTTCTCTCCCTCTCTCTCTCTCTCACACACACACACACACCACACACACAAACACACTCTATCGTCCTTCTGTCAGACAAACTTAAAATCTATAAAGTGGATCATATCCTTTTCACATCACATCAATCTCTCTTTTCATTTCCCAAAGTACACACCTTTCACCACCATCATCATCATCATCATCATTACCATCATCATCATCATCATCATCATCATCACATCATCATCATCGTCATCATCATCGTCATCATCATCACATCAATGCCACTACTACTACTACTACTACTACTACTACTACTACTACTACTACTATACTACTACTACTAATACTACTACAACCACCACCATCGCCACACCATCATTTCATAAGGACCACCACTACTACTACTACAAACCACCTCCCCACATCATCATCATCACCATCATTACCAACCCACGACGACGACATCAAAACACTATCACCATTAAAACAACAATCACTACCACATCCTTACCACCACTACTACAACCTCCTCCAACCAACAATACACCACCACCACTTCTGCAACCACACAACCACATACATCATCATTATCATTACTGCCACCAGTACAACATCCACCACATATCATTATTACCCCCAAACCCTACCTTTATTTTTATATTTTATACGTCATGATGAAATTGGTTTGGAACTTTTCTTGATTTGAAACAAGGGGGATTGGGATGATTATAGATCTCAATAGATTATATTTAGTTTGCAGAAATTCCTGTTTAAGCATTGAAATTCTCGGAATTGTGTTCTGAAATTTATGTGAGCGAAATTTTAAGTTGGCGTCTCTGGTCAACTTGAAACAATGGGGGGGGGCATTAGTAATCTGTGAATAAGGGAAATGTGGGGACTACCAACTACTACTACAAAACCCTCACCACATCATCCCTACCACAACTACTACCCAAACCCCCACCACATCATCATACCTACGACTAACCATTACAAAAACCAAACCATGTTATAATTACACTTTCAGTTTTTGAAATTCTCCGAGTGGGGTCAAAATTGCTGCGAGACACATTTTGGATGCATCACAATATATTTTAATGAAATTTAAATTTATAGGTTATTTTTGCATGGATGCTTCTTGATCTTAGCGCTGAAAAATTGTCCTCCTTTTTAGTGACCAGTCATTCTCACCCCTGGGCTATGGCTAAAACAAAGTGTCCACAACCCAACTTAGGCAATACATTCAATCAAGCCAAGGGTAAAATGTATTGCCTAAAAATGTCGAAGATTTGCAGCGGAGATTGTTCAAGACTGATATTGACAGGACGGACAGTGAGACGGTACAGGAATTACTGAGAGAGATAGAGGAGAGGAGGTTTTAACAAAGTTCAGTGTGAATGAGGATGGTGGTTTTGAGTATTTGTTTTCAGTAACGGGAAGAATGAGGCGTGATTTTAGTGTTTTTTGTGATGTGTTTGTTATGGATGCAACATACAAAGTAAATCGATATTTGTATCCACTTGTGAATGTTATGTTTCATAGATATGAGGGGCATGGTTATCCAGGGTGGCCAACTTTTCAGAAACTGAATTAGAGAAAATTTTGGTTACCGCACAATAATGTTTTAAAAGCAGGGGGGCCAACTTTTTCATAAACTGAATTATGGAAAATTTTTGGTTTCCGCACAATAATGTTAAAGTGAAGTAATACACAGCCTAATACTAATTTTAATACTTTACAAAGAATGAAAATGGGAAAACAGATATTAAGTTGAAATCAGAGCAATGCTGTTCAAGATTACAGAGGAGCAAGAAGACAAGATTTGTTTGTGTGTCTTTATATGTTACGGAATAGGTACATTTTGGTTTCAAAACTTTCATTTTTATTTTGACATTTTCTTGATCTTTTAAAATAAAATTATTAATTAATTTAAACAACAGACTTGTTTAATATTTTAAAGATAAAATTTTGTGGGGACCTTTTGTAAAATCATTAGTCCGATTGTAGTTGTAAATTTCTTTATATTCTAATGTCGTAAAATCAGTGACACCACTAAACCTTACCCCACTTTTTCTCACGAGTCCCTACCCCCAGCGCTTTTACTGGTTCCTACCACCCGCGTATTTCTCACCGAGTCCCTACCACCACGCTTTTACTCACTGAGTTCATAGAGTTTTCCACCGAGCCCCCCTACCAAACCCCCTTTTTTCCTTCCAGTCCCCCACCACCTGCATTACCGTCCCCTAGAGCTTTTACTCACGAATCCCTACCACCAGCGCTTCTCTGTCAAGACCTTTTACTCACGGACACTGACCCTACCAACCAGTCTATTACCGATTATAGAGCTTTTTCTCATTAGTCCCCACCACCAAAGCTTTTTACTCACGATCATAGACCTTTTACTCACCGATCCCACCAAACCATTATTACTCACCGGTCATAAACTTTTTACTCACTGATCCCTACCCCCCAAAGCTTTTTCTCACTAGTCAAAGCCTTTTTTCTCACTACACTGATCCCTACCACCATGCATTAAGATTATAGGCTTTTAACTCACTATCCCCTACCACCAGTGCTTTTACTCACTGATTTTAGACCTTTTTACTCACTGACACTATTTTCCCCACCAACCAGTGCTATTACCGA
>NW_027627268.1:0-5339 GCF_034508935.2 Berghia stephanieae
AAAA
Organism: Berghia stephanieae; assembly: GCF_034508935.2. Taxonomy (NCBI): domain Eukaryota; kingdom Metazoa; phylum Mollusca; class Gastropoda; order Nudibranchia; family Aeolidiidae; genus Berghia; species Berghia stephanieae. The sequence goes on from NW_027627268.1 coordinate 5, forward strand.
GAAGAAGACGAACGAACAGAAAAGAAGAAAAGAAGCATTGGAAAAAGAAAAAATCGAGAGATAACAAACAAGGAAAGATGGTATGAAGCGATAAGAAAACAAAAGGAAGAAATAAAAGAGTAAAGAAACAGCTAAGAGAATCAGGAGGAAAAAAAAGACTAAGGAGGAAGAGAAAGGAAGGTGGGTAAGAAGAGAAGAAAAACTATAGAGAAGAAAGTGAGATAGTAAATAAATGAAAGAAGAAAAAGAGAAAGAAGAAAAGGAAGAAAAATAAAGTTCCAGAAAGACAATGAACTAGAAAAAAAGATAGAAAAGCAGAAATTGCAAGAATATAATGAAGAAGCATAAAAAGAAGTAATGGGAATAGTTTAAAAAGAAGAAGAAGAAGAAGAAGAAAAAAAAAAAAAAAAAAAAAAAAAAAAAAAAAGAGAAAAAAAGAAAAAGAGAAAAAAAAGAAAGGAAAAAAGAAAAAAAGAAAAAGAAAAAAAAAAAAAAAAAAGAAAATAAGAAAAAAAAAAAAAAGAGAGAAAGAAAGAAGAAAGAAGAGAAGAAAAGAAAGAAGAAAGAAGAAGAAGAAAGAAGAAAAAGAAGAAAAGAAGAAGAAGAAGAGAAGAAAAAGAAAAGAAGAAGAAGAAGAAGAAGAAGAAAGAAGAAGAGAAGAAGAAGAAGAAGAAGAAGAAGAAGAAAGAAGAAGAAGAAGGAAAGAAGAAGAAGGAAGAAAGAAGAAGAAGAAAAGAAGAAAGAAGAGAAAAAGAAGAAGAAGAAGAAGAGAAAGAAGAAGAAGAAAAGAAGAAAAGAAAGAAGAAGAAGAAGAAGAAGAAGAAAGAAGAAGAAAGAGAAGAAGAAGAGAGAAGAAAAATGAAGAAGAAGAAAGAAGAAGAAGAAGAAGAAAGAAGAAGAAGAAGAAGAAAGAGAAGAAGAAGAAGAAAGAGAGAAAAGAAAAGAAGAAGAAGAAAGAAAGGAAGAAGAAAAGAAGAAGAAAAGAAGAAAAGAAAAAAGAGAAAAAGAAGAAGAAAGAGAAGAAGAAAAGAAAAGAAGAAAGAAGAAGAAAAGAAAAAGAAGAGAAAAAAGAAGAAGAAGAAGAAAAGAAGAGAAGAAGAAGAAAAGAAAGAAGAAAGAAGAAGAAAAAAGAAGAAAAAAGAAGAAGAAGAGAAAAGAAGAAAAAGAAGAAGAAGAAGAAGAAGAAAGAAAGAAAAAGAAAGAAGAAAGAAGAGAAGAAGAAAAAAGAAGAAGAAAAGAAGAAAGAAGAAAAGAAAGAAGAAAGAAGAAGAAGAAGAAGAAAAGAAGAAAGAAGAAGAAGAGAAGAAAGAAGAAAAAAGAAGAAGAAGAAAAAGAGAAGAAGAAGAGAAAGAAAAGAAGAAAAGAAGAGAAGAAGAAGAAAGAAAAAAAGAGAAAAGAAGAAGAAAGAAAAGAAGAAGAAAAGAAGAAGAAGAAGAAGAAGAAGAAAAGAGAAGAAGAGAAAGAAAAGAAAGAAGAAAAAGAGAAGAAAAGAAGAAAGAAAAGAAAGAAAGAAGAGAAGAAGAAAGAAGAAAAGAAAAGAAGAAGAAAAGAAGAGAAAGAAGAAGAGAAAAGAAGAAGAAAGAAGAAGAAAAGAAAAGAAGAAGAAAGAAAAGAAGAAGAAAAAAAAAGAAGAAGAAAAGAAGAAAAAAGAAAAAGAAAGAAAGAAGAAGAAGAAGAAGAAGAAGAAAGAAGAAGAAGAAGAAGAAGAAGAAGAAGAAGAAGAAGAAAAGAAAAGAAGAAGAGAAGAAAGAAGAAGAAGAAGAAGAAAGAAGGAAGAAGAAGAAGAAGAAGAAGAAAAGAAGAAGAAGAGAGAAGAAGAAGAAGAAAAGAAGAAGAAGAAGAAGAAGAAGAAGAAGAAAGAAGAAGAAAAGAAGAAGAAGAAAGAAGAAGAAGAAGAAGAGAGAAGAAGAAGAAAAGAAGAGAAGAAGAAGAAGAAGAAGAGAAGAAGAAGAAGAAGAAGAAGAAAGAAGAAGAAGAAGAAGAAGAAGAAGAAGAAGAAAGAAGAAGAAGAAGAAGAAGAAGAAGAAGAAGAAGAAGAAGAAAGAAGAAGAAGAAGAAGAGAAGAAGAAGAAGAAGAAAGAAGAAGAAGAAGAGAAGAATGAAGAAGAAGAAGAAGAAGAAGAAGAAGTAAGAAGAAGAAGAAAGAAGAATAAGAAGAGAAGAAGAAGAAAGAAGAAGAAGAAGAAGAAGAAGAAGAAGAAGAAGAAGAAGAAGAAGAAGAAAGAAGAGAAGAAGAAGAAGAAGAAGAAGAAGAAGAAGAGAAGAAGAAGAAGAAAGAAGAAGAAGAAGAAGAAGAAGAAGAAGAAAGAAGAAGAAGAAGAAGAAGAAGAAGAAGAAGAAGAAGAAGAAGAAGAAGAGAAGAAAGAAGAAGAAGAAGAAGAAGAAGAAGAAGAAGAAAGAAGAAGAAGAAGAAGAAGAAGAAGAAGAAGAAGAAGAAGAAGAAGAAGAAGAAGAAGAAGAAGAAGAAGAAGAAGAAAGAAGAAAAGAAGAAAAGAAGAAAGAAGAAGAAGAAGTAAGAAGAAGAAGAAGAAGAAGAGAAGAAAGAAGAAGAAGAAGAAAGAAGAAGAAGAAGAAGAAGAAGAAGAAGAAGAAGAAGAAGAGAGAAGAAGAAGAGAAGAAGAGAAGAGAGAAGAAGAAGAAGAAGAAGAAGAAGAAGAAGAAGAAGAAAAGAAGAAGAAGAAGAAGAAGAGAAGAAGAAGAAGAAGAAGAAGAAGAAGAAGAAGAAGAAGAAGAAGAAGAAGAAGAGAAGAAGAAGAAGAAGAAAGAAGAAGAAGAAAGAAGAAGAAGAAGAAGAAGAAGAAGAAGAAGAAGAAGAAGAAGAAGAAGAAGAAGAAGAAGAAGAAGAAGAAGAAGAAGAAGAAGAAGAAGAAGAAGAAGAAGAAGAAGGCTAAAGGAACAGCAAAGGTGACAAAAAAAAGTTGAAAATTAAAAATGAAAAATAAGCCAAAAATTTCTTTTTGAATCCGAAAAAAGGAAAAATTTTCGGTTAAAATAGACAAAAATTTTGTTTAAAAAAAAAGAAAAATCTATCTAAAAAAATGGAAATGCCTTCAGGATAGCAGATGCCTCTTCGTCGTCCAACTCCATTCGCTTGGTGGGTGTCGTCCAATAAATCAGATCCAGATGCAGAGTTTTGTTGCGTAACGCGGACGTAACAGAATTAAAAGGTCGCACAAATATCATTTTATTTGACCCGCTCGATAGATAGAAGAGAAATATAGCGGTGCTGAATTTGTGTCGTTTTGGGTTTTTTTTTTTCTTTCTTTTTGTTTAAATGACTACAATGATCACACAACTTGGATGGTCTCCGGTACAAGACAGACGGAAAGAACAACGACTAACTCTCCTTTCAAAATTACAAACGAAATGACAGCCATCTCACCAGAACAACTAGACATACAACGAAATTCACGCATTCAAAGCAAAAGACCCACCCAAAAACATAAAAATACCAATCTACAAACTCAAACATCTTCAAATATTCATTTGCACCCCGCACTATCAAAGACTGGAACGTTTTTCCCGAATTATGTGTTAACACAACAGATCTAGAAACCTTGAAACGAAGATTATCAAAATTGCTTAGTGGATATTCCTCTATATATAATCTCGTGTATTTTGTTAATATGCGTGTCGGTGAGTGTGTCAGACCGTAGCCATCTTAACTTTGGCCACAAACGAACACAAATCGTGTGCTGTATTCAATAGTTCAACCCAATGGGACCACTTGTTTCCATGAGCACTCTAACGACGACTCACTAGGCGGTGCAAAAACCAAATAATGACGTCAAAATGTCAGTCTTTTTCGTTTCCAGAGTCAGGTTATAACTTAATGATGGCTACGCCCTGACACCGACCATCAAATGACGTCAAAAGACAAGTCTTTGGCCACAAAAGAAAACAAATCGTGAGAGGTATTCAACAGTTCAACCAATGGAATCACTTGGTTTCTTGAGCTCTACTAACGACAACTCACCAAAAGCGTCACAAACCTTTAACAATGACGTCAAACTACCAGTCTTAGAGTGTTCTAGTGTCAGGCTATATAAGCTACCTATGGCTACGGTCAGAGTAGGGTGTAGGTGGGTGATTGGAATGTGGTCAAAAGACTTACTCAATCTCTTATTTGGAGTGGAGGTGAGATCAGGTTAAATATCAAATTACAGGATGAAAAATTGAGGAGCAATCGGAAGAATGGTCGTGTATTTGAGATGTTCTCCAGCCAAGACACTGAGTTGTCGGACTCTGAATAAAACACGTATTTAGAAATTAGCCAGAAATTTCGTCCTTCAAATATCGACCGATTTGAATGACCCTCCTTTTAACAAAAACTGTCAAACCTGGGAATTCGCTTCTCTACAAGTCAGAAGTAGTAGCAGAAGAAGAAAGGATAAGAAGAAGAAGAAGAAGAGAAGAAGAAGAAGAAGAAAGAAGAAGAAGAAGAAGAAGAAGAAGAAGAAAAGAAGAAGGGAAAAAGAAGGAAAAAAAAGAAGAAGAAGAAGTTGGAGAGGAAAGGAGAAGAAGAAGAAGAAGAAGAAGAAGAAGAAGAAGAAGAAGAAAAAAAAAAAGGGGAAAAAGAAGAAGAAGAAGAAGAAGAAGAAGAAGAAGGGAAAAAGAAGAAGAAGAAAAGAAGAAGAAGAAGAAAGAAGAAGAAGAAGAAGAAGAAGAAGAAGAAGAAAAGAAGAAGAAGAAGGGAAAAGAAGAAGAAGAAGAAGAAGAAGAAGAAGTTGGAGGAGAAAAGGAGAAAAAAGAAGAAGAAGAAGAAGAAAAGAAGAAAAAGAAGAAGAAGAAGAAGAAGAAGAAGAAAAAGAAGAAGAAGAAGAAAAAGAAGAAGAAAGAAGAAGAAGAAGAAAAAAAGAAGAAGAAGAAGAAGAAGAAGAAGAAAGAAGAAGAAGGGAAAAAGAAGAAGAAGAAAAAGAAGTTGGAGGAGAAAGGAGAAGAAGAAGAAAAGAAGAAAGAAGAAAAAAGAAGAAAGAAGAAGAAGAAGGGAAAAAGAAGAAAAAGAAGAAAGAAGAAGAAGAAGAAGAAGAAGAAGAAGAAGAAAAGGGAAAAAAGAAGAAAAGAAGAAGAAGAAGAAGAAGAAGAAGAAGAAGAAGAAGAGAAGAAGAAAGAAGAAGATGAAGAAGAAGAAAAGAAGAAGAAGAAGAAAAAAGAAAGAAGAAGAAGAAGAAGAAGAAGAAGTTGGAGGAGAAGGAGGAAGAAAAAAGAAGAAGAAGAAGAAGAAGAAGAAAGAAGAAAAGAAGAAGAAGAAGGGAAAAAAGAAGAAAGAAGAAGAAGAAGAAGAAAAGAAGAAGAAGAAAAAAGAGAAAAAAGAAGAAGGGAAAAAGAAAAAAGG
>NW_027627269.1:2500-5341 GCF_034508935.2 Berghia stephanieae
TTTACTTTTCTCTCTCCTCTCCCCCCTCTCCCCTCCCCCCCTCTTCCCTTTTCTCTCTCTCCCTCTCCCCCCCTTGCGTTGAAGTTTTTTTGCCAAAATGAAAGTCATTTAAAACGATCGATATTTGAAGGCAGTTTTTTTGGCCAAATTTTTTTAAAAATTGTTTTTCCAGGATGGCATATTTCTTTTTCCCTTCGGCTCCATCTGGCCTCAAAAGAATCATAAAAAATATATTCCTTGCACTCTTTTGATTTAGAAATCCGGTAGTTTACTTGGAGCAACCTGGGGGGGGGGGGGGGGGGGGGGGGGGGGGGGGGGGGGGGGGGGGGGGGGGGGGGGAGGAGTGAAGAGAGAGGAAAAGAGAGAGGAGAAGATTTTAAAGAGGGGGAGAGAAGGGGAGAGAAGAGGATGAGGAAAAGAAAGGGAGGAGAGAGAGAGAGAAGAGAGAGGTGGGGGTGAAGATAAAAAAGCGAGTGGGGATATATAAAGAGAAGCGAGTGAATGATAAGGAGAAAGGAAGAGAGTTTAGTGAAAGAGAGGAGAGATTGGGAGGGAGGAAAAAGTGTGGTGTGTGTGTGTGTGTGTGTGAGAGAGAAGAGGAGCAATTTATTGTTTGGGGTAGGGGGGCCTAATTGTGTAACCATAACATTAGGTGACCCCCGGATAAAACTTTGAAAACCCTTAAATATTCAATCGACGGGATTTTGATGTCCCCAAAGCCCAACCCCATAAATTTATCACAAGCCCCGCACTAATGCGCACGACGTCTCAAAATTTGGGCCCCTGACTCCAACAAACTTTTCGCCGGGTGAATGGGCCCACAAACGAATTACATTTTCTTGTGCATCAATCCCAACCTTGGGTATTAAATTTTTCCCCTGGAAATAATCCCTAAAATTTTTCAAGGGGGCTTTTTTCAGCTTTCATACCAGGGGAGAAATAAACGATGATTGAACATTTGGGGGGGTAAACCCTGATGTTCACATCGATCGTGTGACAATTATGACAATTGGATTGTATTCTTCGTACAAAGATTAAAACACATTTTTTTTTTTTTTTCACTTTCCCCAGAAATTTTACATTTATTTGATGATTAGGGTAATTCTCCTGCCCCCCCCCCCCCTCCCCCCCTCCCCACTCCCCCCCCCCCTCCTCCCCCCCACGCTGTCAATAATAATAATAAAAAAATAATAAAAAATAATAATTTAAAAATAAAATATAAAATAATAAAATAATAAAAATAAAAATAATAATAAAAAAATATAAAATTATATAAAAAATAAAAATAATAAAAAATAATAAAAATAATAATAATAATAATAATAATAATAATTAATAATAATAATAAAATAATTTTAAAAATAAATAATAATAATAATAATAATATTTTTACTTTTCAAATGGGACAACATGGCTTTGGGTTTTATGTTTCGAAATGTAAAATATTACATAAGGAAAAAAAAGTCCAATCATAATTATTTTACCCATCGATACTTTCCATGTCAAATCTTTCTTTCCACAACCTTATAAAAGGAGATTGAGTTACTTTTGATTCACTTTTGTTTTTTGTTTAAATTTTGAAATTGTGTAAGCCGTGCAAACAGAATAGGGAAAAATATATAGATGAACCTTTAAAAGTTTTTGAAAAACCAATTTTTATATTTGTATAAAGCTGTTCAAACCCTTCTAAAAAACGGAATAGCATCTGTAGCCCATTATATAAAAGACAATTATTTATAAAGGTACAGAGGAGAGCTCCCCAAAAAGATTTATGAAATAGGGTATTATCTTATGGGAAAGGTTAGAATTTTTTGCTTACCAAGTTTGAAATATAGAAGAATTCGGGGGGATTTAATTCAGGTTAAAAGATTGGTACATGGTCTGGATAGGATTGACTTTTCTAAGTTTTTTTCTATTTTAACATTACTTTTTTTGGGGGCAACTTTAAAAATTTTTTGGGGCTCTAGACCAAAAAAAAAAAAAGGCAAAACGGTTCGATAACATTGTCCAGAAAAGGGAAAAATTTGAATTTGAAACAAAGAATGCAAAACATGGATTATTTCAATTTAGTAGACAGGGAATTACATGATGGGAATTTTTATATGACAAAAATACTTTTTTTTTTTCACGTGTTGAATGGCTTTCAACTGTATGATAAAATTAGCATTGTTAATTTAAAGGTTATCTTCTATATGCTGTGTAGTGGGGGTGTTATGGTGTGTTGTGTGTGGGTGTGGGGTGCTTTGGAAGTCACGGTTAAAGATTTGTTTGTAAAAAATTTAAATTGAAATAACTTTCTTTACCCCGTTAAATCTTATTGTAATCTTTTAAACAATAATTTATGGCATTTCTATTAATATAAGGGCAAAACAAAGGGGTTTTAAAACCTTTTTTTTGCCCCTATACCATATTTTATGTTTGTTAAAAATAAAAAAAAATAGTAATAAAATAATAATAATCAAAAAAATAAAAAATAATAAAATTTTAAAAATAATAATAAAAATAATAAAATTTTTAATAATAAAAATAATAATAATAAAAAAATAAATAAAATAATAATAAAATTAATAATAATAATAATAAAATTTTAAAAAAATAAAAATAATAAACTAATAATAAAGATGGATGTAAAATAAAAATAATAATAATAATAAAAATAATAAAAAAATAATAAATAAAAAATAATAAATAATAATAAAATAATAATAAAAAATAATTTAAAAAAAATAATAAAATAATAAAATAATAAAAAATTTAAAATAATAAAAATTAAAAAATAAAAAAATTAAAATTTTTCTTTTGGTCTCTTTCTGAATTTTTGTGATTGCTTTATGCATTTCT
>NW_027627270.1:0-5339 GCF_034508935.2 Berghia stephanieae
ATCCATTAGTGGTGGTTTATTCATTCAAATTCTCCGAAGAAATGCGCTCGACCAAAGTTTTTCCCTCGGCCTCGAGGCTTACCGCGGGGCGTCCGGCGCTAGAGTCCTTCTCGGCCGTAGCGAGAGTTCTACCCAGGACGCCGTGCGGTAAACTCGAATCGACGAGGCGATAAAATCGTATGAATAAAGCTCCCAAACCGGGATTTGAACCCCGGCAGGTTGCGCCGTGGCCAACTCGATCGAGCCCGAGTCGTCGATCGCCGACTCTAGCGAAGTAGGGAACGCGTTTAAACCTCGCCAAGCGAGTCAGGCCTAACGGGAAGGGCCCCGAAGTTCAAAACGGTCGCAATGGGGAGGTCCAGTGCGATCATAGGTGGTGGGTTTTTCATTCAATTCGCTCCGTAGAGGAAATGCGCTCGACCAAAGTTTTTTCCCTCGGCCTCGGAGGCTTACCGCGGAGCGTCCGGCGCTAGGTCCTTCTCGGCCGTAGCGAGAGCTTCTTACCCCAGGGACGCCCGTGCGGTAAAGCTCGAATCGACGAGGCGATAAAATCGTATGAATAAAGCTCCCAAACCGGGATTTGAACCCCGGCAGGGTTGGCCGGCCCGTGGGCCAACTCGATCGAGCCCGAGTCGTCGATCGCCGACTCTAGCGAAGTAGCGGGAACGCGTTTAACACTCCGCCAAGCGAGTACAGGGCCTAACGGAAGGCCCGAAGTTCAAACCGTCGGCAATGGGGAGGTCCCAGGTGCGATCATAGGTGGTGGGTTTATTTCATTCAAATTCGCTCCGTAGAGGAAATGGCTCGACCAAAGTTTTTTCCCTCGGCCCTCGGAGGGCTTACCGCGGGAGCGTCCGGCTAGAGTCCTTCCGGCCGTACGAGAGTTCTTACCCAGGGACGCCCGTGCGGTAAAGCCTCGAATCGACGAGGCGATAAAATCGTATGAATAAAGCTCCCAAACCGGGATTTGAACCCGGCAGGTTGGCCGGCCCGGGGCCAACTCGATCGAGCCCGAGTTCGATGCCGACTACGAAGTAGCGGGAACGTTTAACACCGCCAGCGAGTACGGGCCCTAACGGAAGGCCGAGTCAAACCGCGGCAATGGAGTCCAGTGCGATCTAGTGGGTTTTTCATTCAAATTCTCCTAGAGAAATGCGCTCGCCAAAGTTTTCCCTCGCCGGAGGCTTCCGCGGGAGCGTCCGGCGCGAGTCTTCGGTCGAGAGCTCTACCAGGGCCTGCGTAAGCCTCGATCGACGAGGCGATAAAATCGTATGAATAAAGCTCCCAAACCGGGATTTGAACCCGGCGGGTTGGCCGGCCCGTGGGCCAACTCGATCGAGCCCGAGTCGTCGATCGCCGACTCTAGCGAAGTAGCGGGAACGCGTTAACACTCCGCCAAGCGAGTACAGGGCCCTAACGGGAAGGGCCCGAAGTTCAAAACCGGTCGGCAATGGGGGGTCCAGGTGCGAATAGGTGGTGGGTTTATTTCATTCAAATTCGCCGTAGAGGAAATGCGCTCGACCAAGTTTTTCCTCGGCCCCGGAGGGCTACCCGGGAGCGTCCCGGCGTGAGTCCTCTCGGCCGTAGCGAGAGCTTCTACCCAGGGAGCCCGTGCGGTAAAGCTCGAATCGCGAGGCGATAAAATCGTATGAATAAAGCTCCCAAACCGGGATTTGAACCCGGCAGGGTTGGCCGCCCGTGGGCCAACTCGATCGAGCCCGAGTCGTCGATCGCCCGACTCTAGCGAAGTAGCGGGAACGCGTTTAACACTCCGCCAAGCGAGTACAGGCCCTAACGGGAAGGGCCCCGAAGTTCAAAACGGTCGGCAATGGGGAGGTCCCAGGTGCGATCATAGGTGGTGGGTTTATTCATTCAAATTCGCTCCGTAGAGGAAATGCGCTCGACCAAAGTTTTTTCCCTCGGCCCTCGGAGGGCTTACCGCGGGAGCGTCCCGGCGCTAGAGTCCTTCTCGGCCGTAGCGAGAGCTTCTTACCCCAGGGACGCCCGTGCGGTAAAGCCTCGAATCGACGAGGCGATAAAATCGTATGAATAAAGCTCCCAAACCGGATTTGAACCCCGGCAGGGTTGGCCGGCCCGTGGGCCAACTCGATCGAGCCCGAGTCGTCGATCGCCCGACTCTAGCGAAGTAGCGGGAACGCGTTTAACACTCCGCCAAGCGAGTACAGGGCCCTAACGGGAAGGGCCCCGAAGTTCAAAACCGGTCGGCAATGGGGAGGTCCCAGGTGCGATCATAGGTGGTGGGTTTATTTCATTCAAATTCGTCCGTAGAGGAAATGCGCTCGACCAAAGTTTTTCCCTCGGCCCTCGGAGGGCTTACCGCGGGAGCGTCCCGGCGCTAGAGTCCTTCTCGGCCGTAGCGAGAGCTTCTTACCCCAGGGACGCCCGTGCGGTAAAGCTCGAATCGACGAGGCGATAAAATCGTATGAATAAAGCTCCCAAACCGGGATTTGAACCCCGGCAGGGTTGGCCGGCCCGTGGGCCAACTCGATCGAGCCCGAGTCGTCGATCGCCCGACTCTAGCGAAGTAGCGGGAACGCGTTTAACACTCCGCCAAGCGAGTACAGGGCCCTAACGGGAAGGGCCCCGAAGTTCAAAACCGGTCGGCAATGGGGAGGTCCCAGGTGCGATCATAGGTGGTGGGTTTATTTCATTCAAATTCGCTCCGTAGAGGAAATGCGCTCGACCAAAGTTTTTTCCCTCGGCCCTCGGAGGGCTTACCGCGGGAGCGTCCCGGCGCTAGAGTCCTTCTCGGCCGTAGCGAGAGCTTCTTACCCCAGGACGCCCGTGCGGTAAAGCCTCGAATCGACGAGGCGATAAAATCGTATGAATAAAGCTCCCAAACCGGGATTTGAACCCCGGCAGGGTTGGCCGGCCCGTGGGCCAACTCGATCGAGCCCGAGTCGTCGATCGCCCGACTCTAGCGAAGTAGCGGGAACGCGTTTAACACTCCGCCAAGCGAGTACAGGGCCCTAACGGGAAGGGCCCCGAAGTTCAAAACCGGTCGGCAATGGGAGGTCCCAGGTGCGATCATAGGTGGTGGGTTTATTTCATTCAAATTCGCTCCGTAGAGGAAATGCGCTCGACCAAAGTTTTTTCCCTCGGCCCTCGGAGGGCTTACCGCGGGAGCGTCCCGGCGCTAGAGTCCTTCTCGGCCGTAGCGAGAGCTTCTTACCCCAGGGACGCCCGTGCGGTAAAGCCTCGAATCGACGAGGCGATAAAATCGTATGAATAAAGCTCCCAAACCGGGATTTGAACCCGGCAGGGTTGGCCGGCCCGTGGGCCAACTCTATTTTTTTTTTCAAATTCGCCCGTAGAGGAATGCGCTCGACCAAATTTTTTCCCCCGGCCCCCGGAGGGCTTACGCGGGAGCGTCCGGCGCTAGAGTCCTTCTCGGGGTAGCGAGAGCTTCTTACCCCAGGGGGCGCCAGTAAATAAAGAAAATGTATTTATACGGTTATACATTTCCTCGAAACCCCCGGGGCCCGCGCCGCACCCCAGGCCGACCGAAAAGGCAAGGACTCAAAGGGCGGGCCGATGGGGCCGGCCCCGTCCCGTCCGGGTAAAAGGTGGGAGAAAAACCCCCCGGGGGGAAAAATCCAGGCCGGGGGCTTATCCAAAAGGGATGGTCCCCGGGAAGTTTCTAACCTTAAAAAAACCCCCCGAGGGAAAAATTTGGGGTCCCAGCGATTTTTTCCCCCAAAGGGAAGGGATGATACCGACCCACCACCGCACCACAGATCTAGCGCCGTGACGGGGGGCCGGGTAAAAGGCACTAGCCGACAAAACCCCGGGGTTTGGTTTTAATGTTGCCTCACGCCCCGGGGCCCTTTGGGCTAAGCTCCCCCTTTCCACCGGGGGGGGTTTCCGACTTAGAGGCGTTCATTTCGTACCCCCGGACTTAGCCTGGCCCCAAACGGCCTACGCCCGGGACCGCGAACCAGAGGTCCGAACTCCCCCCGTTCCTCTCTACTGACAAGTTTAACCTGGCAAGGGCGCTTCATCAGTGGGAAAAAACAAACCCTTCTCCGAGGGTCTAAACCCACCACTTCCCTGTTGGCGGGGAACAATCCGACAAAATTTGGGGAATTCTGCTTCGCAATGATAGGAAGACCGACATCGAAGGATCAATCACGACGGGCCCCAGAACGCTTGGGCCCCCACAACCAGGGTTTTCCCTGTGGTAACTTTTTTGACACCCCTCGCTTAAAACTCCCAACGCGAAAGGATCGATAGGCCCCGCTTTTCCCCGGGCCAGTATTCGTACTGAAAACCTGGTCCCAGCAGGGATTTGCCCTTTTTCTCTACGCGAGGTTTCCGTCCTCGCTTACCCGCCTTGGGAACCTTCGCTGCGCTTTAGAAGATGTACCGCCCCAGTCAAACTCCCCGTCCGAGGCTGTCCCCGGCAGGGTCGCTGTCGCCGTCGTGACCGCGTCGGGGGAGTCGGTGACCCCCGAGCCCGACGCGACGGCGGCTTGACGTCTGAACCTCGTACGCCTCCTACCTGCAAGAAGGCGCCGAGTCCCCACTTCCGTCGGTAAGTGGAGTCCCGCGGGGGTAGCGGTATTTCACTGTCGCGCCCGAAGACGCTACCGCCTATGCTACACCCCCCACGCTCCTCCACAGAGTCGGACTAAGTCAAGCTCGACAGGTCTTCCTTCCCCGCTGATTTCACCAAGCCCGTTCCCTTGGCTGTGATTTCGCCGGGCGTAGATAGGGACAGTGGGAATCTCGTTAATCCGTTCGTGCGCGTCGCTAATTAGACGACGAGGCATTTGGCTACCTTAAGAGAGTCATAGTTACTCCCGCCGTATTAACCCGCGCTTATGCGAATCTCTTCACTTTGACATTCTGAGCACTGGCAGAAATCACGTCCCGTAAACACCTTTTCAGGCTGTCGAGACGCTCTGTTTTAATTAGACAGTCGGATTCCCCCTGTCCGTGACAGTTCTGAGACAGCGTGAGTCGGAGGTCGCGTCGGTTGTCCCCGCGCAGCCAACGCGCCCCGCGAAGGGCGTCAGCCGAGCGAGGCCGCTCGCCCGGGCCCCCACGGGTTTCCGCGCACGTCTCTCCCCCTCGGAGTGTCCCCTCAGGGTGGCGTGCGGTTCTGCCCGCTTCCTCCCCTAGCCCGACCGTCCCGGCCCTCAGAGCCATCCTTCTCTCCCGAAGTTACGGATCCATTTTGCCGACTTCCCTTACCTACATACTCCGTGGACCAGAGGCTGCTAACCTAGGAGACCTGCGCGGACATGAGTACGGCCGGGCAGCGAGATTGACGTGCCCTCGACGGGTTTTCACGGACCGCCGTGAGCGCTCCGGAC
>NW_027627271.1:0-5337 GCF_034508935.2 Berghia stephanieae
CGTTTTTTTTTTAGCTTTTGACATTCATTGTTAGACATTGAAGATTTTTGCCCTCATATGCGTGGGTCATACTATAGTTAGTTTTTCTCTCTGATGTAGATCTATGCTGCTTCGCCGTGGTATTTGCGTTTGGAGCGGGCATAGGTAAAGTTTGTAAATTTGCCAGGAACCCTCTTGTGAGGTTCCGGACATAGCTTATATGTCCAGGATTGTTTAAATCCTTTTTCACTGTCATTAGTCTCTAATGACCTACGGGACTCTAGGGCTTAACTTTTGCCCTGGCCCGGGGGTAATGTGCACTAAGTCACCTGTCACCGGCACGGTTTTCTGCCGTTATACGTTAGACAACCCAGGACATTAGATGTCCGAGGCTCTGCCCTAGGCCTCATCAGCCAGATTGTTTGTAATCAAGCAATCTTTATGTTGACCCACATCATTTCCAGACTCTGGCTGCCTAAGCCTTTGGCCCTGGACCGGAGATAGTATTGACAAAGCATTCACCCTATCAACGGAAACGTTTTCTCCCGTATTTTAGCTTTTTTGGCATTCATATTTTAGACATTTGAGACGGTTTTGTGTCTCAAATGTTTGGGTCATACAATAGTTATTTTTATTTATTTATTTTGATGTAGATTTATGGTGCTTCGCTCGTCCTATTTGTTTGGGGGCAGACATAGGAATAATTTGACAATGACATGAAACCTCTTTGTGGGGTTCCGGACATAGCTTATATTATGTCCGGGATCGATCATCCTTTCTTACTGTCATTACTTTTTCTAACGAACTACATAAGCTTAATCTTTGGGCCTGGAGCATACAGGTGAGAGAACATTTATTTCACTTTTTCATCATGTGAATAGCACATATTATAATTGTTGGTATTTACTCACTGCATAGGGATTGTTGGTTTGGATGGGGATACCTATGAATTTCCACTCTTTGTTTTTGGCGTTTGGAATAGTCATTGGTACAAATAGCAATGCAAAGGGAACCCCCCTTGTGAGGTTCCGAACATACCTTATATTATGTCCAGGATTGATCACCCTTTTCACTGTCATTACGACTTAATGACCTACGGGACTCTAGGTGCTTAATCTTTTGTCCTGGCCCGGGTAGTGTGCACTAGGTCACCTGTCACCGGGCACGTTTTTCTGCCGTTTTTAACGTTAGACAACCCAAAACCATTAGATGTCTGAGGCTCTGTCTAGGCCTCATCAGCCAGATTGTTGTACAAAGCAATCTTTATGTATGACCCACATCATTTCCGGGACTCTGGCTGCCTAACCCTTTGCCCTGGACCGGAGATGTATTGACTAAGCAAGTCATTATAAATGGTAGGGTTTTCTGCCGTTTTTTAGCTCTTTTGGCATTCATATTTTAGACATTTGAGACGTTTTGTGTCTCAAATGCTTGGGTCATACTTATAGTTATATTTTATTTTTATTTTTCAGGTAGATCTATGCTGCTTCGCTCGTGGTTTTTTTGCGTTTGGAGCGGGCTTTGGGTTTAAAGTTTGTCAATGCCAGGAACCCTCTTGTGAGGTTCCGGACATAGCTTATATGTCCAGGATTGATATCCTTTTTTACTGTCATTACGTCTCTAATGCCCTACGGACTCTAGGTGCTTATCTTTTGTCCTGGCCCGGGGGTAGTGTGCATTTAGTCACCTGTCACCGGTACGGTTTTCTGCCGTTATACTTTAGACTACTCTGACCATAGATGTCAGGTGCTTTGTCTAGGCCTCATCAGCCAGATTGTTTGTAATCAAACGATCTATTTACGTCTGATTTTTATTCGGTCGGGGCTTTGAACTGTTAGTCGGCCTCTGTTCCGGACCAGGGATAGTATGGGGGGGGCTTTGACTGTTTGTCAGCCTCGGTTCCGGACCAGGATAGTATGGGACGGGGCTTTGAACTGTTAGTCAGCCTCGGTTCCGGACCAGGGATAGTAGGGGACGGGGCTTTGACTGTTTGTCAGCCTGGGTTCCGGACCAGGGATAGTATGGACGGGGATTTGACTGTTAGTCAGCCTCATTCCGGAACAGGGATAGTAGTATGGGACGGGCTTTAAACTGTTAGTCAGCCTCTGTTCCGGATCGGGGAAATAGTATCACTCAGTCAACTATCACTATCACTGTTTGCCTGATTATTAGACTTTGTAAGGTGGGCAGTTATTGCTAGGGTCAAAGTGCCTTGATGACCCTGATAACTTTTGGGTTTTTGTGAATGCTTCCTCAGCTTTGCCCGGGGCCAGGGATAGTATTGCGCTTAGTCATATATCTCTGCTGGATTACCTCACTTTGCATACTGGGTGTCGGGGATATCTGTTGTGTGGGGGTGGTTTACCTCTTGATTTGGATTATACATATCCTTAATAGACCTGGTTGGATATTTTGTTCACATCTTTTTAAACTAGATATTTTATAACATCTCCTTACATATGGCGTTAGACAGGCGCTCTTTAATAAAGGCCGTGGTGTATTCATTTCAGAGGGGCTTTACTTAACACTCTGTATTGGTGATTTGACAACATTTTATGTTATTGGACCATTAACCTGGGTGGTTTAACATTTTCGTACTTAGAGGGAGTCCTTCGATCAGACTTTGCGCTGGATAAAGGGGGAGCTGGTTTCAACAGTTTTGCCATCTCTGGAAAGAATTTCTGATGATATTAATTTAGATCTTTATTGATTGGAGACTATGGGTAACGACTTATTGGTTGAGGCTGATGCACTAACTTTTATACTTAGGTTTTTACAGTGTTGTTAATATACAATGCCCTACAGTATATTTTCCCTTGTTTCGATTGAAATTGTTTGGGATTTTTAGCAACTATTTTGTGTATAATTTTTTAATGCATACTCCCTACATGGTCTTGATTCCCGTTAAATGCAATAGACTCATCGACCCACGATTTGCGGCAGTCTTAGTTCCAGCATAGTGTAATATACACATGACGTGACACGGATATCGGTATTTTTAGTTCATTTATTATTTAAGTGGGCCGGAGCAGAATTTGTCAGATTGTTCCATGGAGGCTTTGTATATTTGGTTACAAAGCTGCACCAGGGGAAACTGGTGACGATGAGGATTAGGGACGTGTGAGAATGATGATGAGATGGATGAGGTGATGATAATAGCGTTGGTGATGGTGAAGGGGACGAGGAGGGAGGCTGTCTGAGTCACATCCTTATTGACAAGAGTGAAGACAGATGGATGTTTATGAAGGTGAAAGGAGAAACTAATGTAGTATTTTTAAACATTTTAAATTGGTGAACAGGTCCGATTAGGCAATTGTCTTCGGCTTGGGCAGGAAATGCTGTTATGACTGATGGGACTGGTCGGTTTGTCAGAACTTCAGGTTTCGGGCGTGTCCGATGTTGGTTTCTGGTGTGAACGCTGGTAGGAGTTAATCTCTTATTCTGTAATGTGAGTCACTTATTTTAAAGCCTAGTAGGGGATGATTCTTCCTGGTTTAGGTTCCAGTTGGGTGACATTCACGAAAAATTTTCTTTGTACTTGTTCGATTGTATTAGGGGGGTTTTGTTGATTCGGGCTTGATTGATGTAATATTCTAGTATTTATGCCTAATAAAGGGCGGGATTAGCGGGTGTTTTAACTCACTCAATGCTAGAATTTTTTGCTACTTTTAAAAATTGGATATATTAAAAATGAGCATATACATAGACTTTTTGTTCAACCACCATTAACATGTAAAACTAAAAACATTAGCTTTGATACTCGCCTATAATTAACAAATATGAAGTGAGTAGAAAAGTGCCAGAAGACAATAGAGAATAAAAAATTTTTTTCGCGGCGGTGGTGGGGTTTGAACCTGCGACCTTATTGGTACGACAACTCCCCCCTGGCAGGTGAGAGCGTGGCTCTACCGTGTGAGCTATCCACGAACACAAAAAATATTCGTTTCAAACCCAAAGTCATTTCTAGATCCCTCTCTCACCCACTTCTTGAGATCGCCGATTCGTTCACCACCATCGCGAAGTAATTTTGACCAGCAGTTAAGCTTAATAGCCAATATTCTCATCACAAACATATAACATAGAAACGATTGAGACATTGAGTATGCTCCGGTGTATGGGGTGAATTTTTAATTCAGAAAAGTGAGTGGGGCAGCAGGCACTTATGTTGGTAACAACAAGATATGAAGTGAGTAGAAAAGTGCCAGAAGACAATAGAGAATAAAAATTTTTTTCGCGGCGGTGGTGGGGTTTGAACCTGCGACCTTATTGGTACGACAACTCGCGCCTGGCAGGTGAGAGCGTGGCTCTACCGTGTGAGCTATCCACGAACACAAAAAATATTCGTTTCAAACCCAAAAGTCATTTCTAGATCCCTCTCTCACCCACTTCTTGAGATCGCCGATTCGTTCACCACCATCGCGAAGTAATTTTGACCAGCAGTTAAGCTTTAATAGCCAATATTCTCATCACAAACATATAACATAGAAACGATTGAGACATTGAGTATGCTCCGGTGTATGGGGTGAATTTTTAATTCAGAAAAGTGAGTGGAGCAGGCACTTATGTTGGTAACAAAGATATGAAGTGAGTAGAAAAGTGCCAGAAGACAATAGAGAATAAAAATTTTTTTCGCGGCGGTGGTGGGGTTTGAACCTGCGACCTTATTGGTACGACAACTCCGCCTGGCAGGTGAGAGCGTGGCTCTACCGTGTGAGCTATCCACGAACACAAAAAATATTCGTTTCAAACCCAAAGTCATTTCTAGATCCCTCTCTCACCCACTTCTTGAGATCGCCGATTCGTTCACCACCATCGCGAAGTAATTTTGACCAGCAGTTAAGCTTAATAGCCAATATTCTCATCACAAACATATAAATAGAAACGATTGAGACATTGAGTATGCTCCGGTGTATGTGGGTGAATTTTTAATTCAGAAAAGTGAGTGGAGCAGGCACTTATGTTGGTAACAACAAGATATGAAGTGAGTAGAAAAGTGCAGAAGACAATAGAGAATAAAAATTTTTTTCGCGGCCCGGTGGTGGGGTTTGAACCTGCGACCCCTTATTGGACGACAACTCCGCCTGGCAGGTGAGAGCGTGGTCTACCGTGTGAGCTATCCACGAACACAAAAATATTCGTTTCAAACCCAAAGTCATTCTAGATCCCTCTTCACCCACTTCTTGAGATCGCCGATTCGTTCACCACCATCGCGAAGTAATTTTTGACCAGCAGTTAGCTTAATAGCCAAAATTTTCATCCAAAATATAAATAGAAACGTTGAGACATTGAGTATGCTCCGGGTAGGGGTGAAATTTTTTAAATTTAGAAAAATGAGTGGAGCAGGCACTTATGTTGGTA
>NW_027627272.1:0-5335 GCF_034508935.2 Berghia stephanieae
TAAAAAATTTCCTTTCTGAAACAACCACACACATCCTTTTTGATGCTTGTCGGCCAAACACACATACTTGTTACCCTTTTCCGGGGGGTTTTTCTAAAAACTTATTGGTGACAAAACAGCCGTCTAGAGGGCAGGTGTCGTTTTTTAGAATACTCAAATAAAAAAGGGTTTTGACTAGAGTATGTTTGGGCCTCACTTTACACCATCATTGTAGGGACATTGTGTAGTCATTGTGAGGACTTGATGAGACGGGGCATTACTAGTGGGACTCACTTGTGTGTAAACTGTCCCACATTTATTGCAAGGACCTGTGTAAACTGGGCCATTACTTGCGGGGACCTTTGATGTGTCTACAGTAGACATTACTTCAAAGGGACCTTTGAGAGTTTAAACTGGGGCCATTACTTGCAGGGCCCTTTTGATGTGTGTCTACAGTAACATTACTTCTAGGACCTTTGGGAGTTTAAATGGGGCCATTACTACAGAACCTTTGATGTGTGTCTACAGTAACATTACTTCTAAGACCTTGAGAATTAAATGCCCATCTATACGGAAAAGAATGAAAAAACAAAGAAAAATGACATTAAGATAGATCGGATACCCAAACAAAAATGTTCCTAACCTTGGGCTGTACCCGACTTGCATTACTATGGCATATCTTTTTTTCTAGTCACTATGTCTGTATCGAATGAAATGCAACCAAACATTCACTGCTCATTTAGATATATCAGCAATTCTGTCTTCAGAGGCTTTGAAATGATGACACTACGGGCCAGGTATCTACCAACTAAACTACCATATGGATCCTGATGTCAGATAACAATCTATTTTGTACACATTCGAATCAGTAGAACTACCAAGTGAAAAGTTCTCCCTCAATCCAAGGGTAGGGTTCTGAACTTTTGACATATAATCAAAAGGGAGTATAAAGGGTGTTTCATGGAATCCAGTCAAATCATCGATAGGAAAAAATATGTTGATTTTTAATGAGGTTTTTTTTATTCATAATCATAGCCAAATAATAAGCCAAATAATGATTAATAAAGATTTGAAGTTGATTCTGGGAAATTTTAAAATTATCTTATTAAATACAGTGGGAAAACCCCCAAAAACGACATTCTCTGGATAACGACACAAATCTCTATCCCTAATCTTTTTACTTAAATTGTTCGTAGTGAAAATAAAACTCGGATAGCGACATACTCCCAATAAAGACATAATCTTTCCAGTCCCAAGCGATGTCGTTATTGGATTTCCACGTATATACCATGAAATTATCAGAAAGAGTAAAAGAGCCATACATAACTGAGGGAAAATTGAATTTTCCCAAACTTAATTATTTCAAACGAAAGTTTTCCCATGAGGCGGAAGACCAAAAATTTAGTAAGAGTATACATCTTGCTCTCTGAGGTGTAAGAAGGGATGACAAAAATTCCTTTTTGCATTAGATGGATGCTGCTAGTCTAGCCACATAACTTTCTGGACCCTGTCCCAGTATTCAACGATGGTACCCAATTTTTTTTTGGATAGAAGGCAGAAACAAAGACGCCTCATTGAAGCTAAATTCGGTCCTAATGAAAGACAGTGCTCTACCGTTTGAGATGCTCGAACCCATAAACGAAAATACAACAAGAAATATCCATTTTTTGACGATAAAAAAGCTAACAATTTTTATACATAATGATGAAAATATGTGGCGGAAAAACAAAACCCTTAATAAACTAACAGTGTTTGAATTGTGTGTTCAAGAGCGCAAGCAAAAACATCTAGGTGAACCCTGAAAAACCCAAAGAACAATAGGTAATTTGCTAGCGCACCAGGGCGTATTTTAAAACACCATTAATCATTATTAAACAATTGGTAAAATTGACTCCATTTTCAAATCAATCATCAATGTTTTATTGAAAAAAGGTAGCCAGAACGGGAATGAAAATGTGACTTCTCATAGTTGATTAAGCCTAATCTTAACTCTCTAATAAGCAAGATATGACTTGGAAAAGATAGAATCACAAAACATCACTTTATACAAGTTAACAAATGCAAAATAGAATTTTGGGTCAAATTTAAACAGAAATGATTTGATAACTATTCGGCAAATTTTTTTTGGTTTAAGACTTTTTTGGCTAAAATAACTTTCAGTTCATGATACGAGTATAACGAAACAAAATAAAAATATTTTGAATACTTTTGGGTTCATCTGGTTTTGACATTTTCCACAATATAATGTCAGAGATAACATTTTTACATCAACAACAATTGTCCCGTAATTGGACATTTTTATTCAGTATCATTATGGAAAAAAAATATGTTCAGTTTTCATATTGAATTTTAAGTGATGTCAAAAACCCAAAATAGTATTGAAATTTTTATAAAGAAGAAGAGCGAGAAGAAAAGAGAACGAGAGAGAGAGGAGGTCGGAGAAAAAGTACTGATCACAATTGCATAAGGTACCAATTAATTGAATTAACAACAAAAGTCGGGACATCAAGGGGACAACAAATAAGCTTTTTTTATGTACTACCGTACATACAATAACAAGGAACAAAATTTTTATACAAATTTCTTTTTCTAGTTTGAACATTTTTTATGTAATATTTGATTTGTCTCCAGGGTCTGTTTGCTAAGATTGGAGAATTTCTCATAGCATTTTCAATGTTTGCTTTCCAGGCAATCTTTCTAAAAAAAAAAATTCCCTAATTCCTTTTCAACAGCTTTCTTTCTTCCTCAGACCACCCTTTCCTTTCTTTATTCACTACTCTGTTTTTGATTTTCTTTTATTTATGAGATTCTCTAACAGTATCAGCCTCCTGACAGTTTTCAGTGTATGGCATTATCGTCGTACTATCAGGGTCATGCTGCTACATCCTGTGTCACCGCCTTGAACGCAGTCGTCAAGGTCATCCTCATCACACTTAATTCCTCTCCATCAATTGCTTCGTCTTCAGCAAATTCCACTCGTCTAGATTTTTTCCCTTACACTTGTCAATTTTTTCTTTCTCCATTGCAAAAGAATCTTTCTAACTTTAGCAAGTTGCATCGTGTCCTCTGAAGACGATAGTATTTTTTATAACAGATTTTGTCATGCCCATGAAGGCAGCCAATGCTTCCAGTTCATTCCCCTTTCAAATAAAGCAGCTGACATATTGTTCCAATATGTTTTCTAAGTGCTGTAATGCCAATAAGTCTGGCGATCTGCTCCACATGCAGTGGCAAATTTCCCTGGAACATCTGAATTCTAAGTACTTTTCACCTTTACCGATTGCACCAAAAACATATGGTTATTGTTACAAGCCCACTGGATTTTCTGAAATCGAGGAGCAAGCAATACTATCCTTGTGAGATTTGGGTAGAAGAACGCACTCGTCTCCCTCGCTTTCCTCTAATTTCTACCCTTTCGAGTTGTTTTTGGGTAAGTTTCCCTTTCAAACTTACTCAAACCTGCAGGATTTCCCCTTTTAGAGATTTCCTGAAGCCAATCCATTCTGATAGTTTTTTAATTTTCATTCTCTGCATCTCACCGCCTCTTCGTCTGTTAAAAAGAACCACCTGTGCTAGAGCAATCTCACTAAATTTCTCCACGTATTTGGGTTGGGTGTTCACGCAATTGTGTTATTGCATCTGTTAACTTGGATTTAATGAACAATATAAAAGCTGCACATCTTTTGCTAAAGGGATCTTCTTGCTGTGTTAAAACTCTTTTGTGAAGATGTGCAGAGCCCCCATGATATTTGATGTGACCAGTCAGAAGAATAAAGTTTGGTAAAAGCTTCAGCCTGTTTCTCTAATAGAGTACTCCTGATTTCAAAGCCTCTGATTTCAAAATGTCTGCACAGGCTTTTAAGGAATGCAACTTTAAAGCAAGTGAAGTATTTCATAAATTCCAGTGATGCAATTGTACTTTGCTAAACTTTGACAACTTGACAACAGTTGAAAATAACAGGGGTCAATGCACTGGGTAATATTTTTCAATTCACTTTGGGTTTTTCATTTCATTCAAAAACGGCCAATTTCTCTCATTTTTTGTTTTATTACTGTATTGATGTGGCGGGTCTAAAAATTTAGAAAAAAGATTTCCCATACTGCAAAATGACACTGCCCATGGCGACAAAGGAGGGAGATCCTATCGGAACTCATTGTGTTTAAAATCTTTTCTTAAAAATCACTATTATCGTCTTCCTGTTTACTTGAAAAATAAAAGAAAATTTGTATTTTTCTTTGACTTTGGTTTCATTATTGAAGGCAGCACATTTTTCTTGTGACGCCAAAATTTCCCTTTCCCTTTGAAAAAGTCCAAAACATTTTCACAGGTTGTAAAAGCCTCTAAGTTGTCAGTTATTGGTTGCCTTCTACCGAATCAAAAACCTTTTTTTGCATCTATCACTGTTTTGTTGTGTTTAAAATCCCCACGATGAAGCAATAACGCAATTCCCTCTTTCTGTCCTTTACCTACTTTATGGCTAAAGCTTTGCCACTTCAATTTCCCCACTATGTACACTTTCTAAATGCCTAGCCATTTTAGCATAAAGTCTACCACAATACAAACAAGAAAAGTCGTTTTGTCCCATTTCTTTACCCCCCGATCCTCCTGGCACCATTTTCTGCAACAGTCATGTCATCTGCTTTCTGTGGAAGGTCAGCCCCTGATCATCGAGCTGTGGGAGGGATGATGACAGACTCGCTACCACTTTCTACCTCACTCTCTGCAACACAAAATAACTTGCAGTTTTAGACTTCTTTGGTGTTCATTGGGGTCAAAATGCAAAAATAAAAACATGACTTCACTTGCTTTTGCAATTTAAAGTACTTATGCATACCATGTAACCCCAAGTGTGTCGCAATAGCCGAGCGGATAAGCCATTGCACTGTGATATGGGAGATCTGGTTCGAGTCCCACTTTGGCACTGCAATTGAACCTTGGGAGAGGGTTTTTTGCCACACTGCCGCTGCTCTTACAACGACATATGGTCACGGAAAAAACCAAAAAAATCATTTCCCCTTCTCGGGTGAAATATTTCACCAAAAAAAAGTGCTGTCTCAATTTTGTAGGTTAACAAAACTGTTACAACGACTCATTGGATAAATAGTAACTATCTCAAAGGGATTAAAAAAAAAACATTCTTCTCTTCATAAAACAATTTGGTAAAACCATGCAATACAACTAATGCTCAAGGCCATACATCTGTGGACATGTGGGATTGCCCCCATGTTGCACAGTAAAAATGATTACAAACAGTTTCAAGGATCAAAGTACGTAATTATGGTAAATTAGATATATTCCTGCTTTGTATTGGATTTTAAAACAAAAACATCACAGGGTTTTTATTTACCTTGTCAT
>NW_027627273.1:0-5334 GCF_034508935.2 Berghia stephanieae
TTGAAACGAATATTTTTTGTTTGTGGGTAGCCCACCCCCGGGGGAGCCCCCGCTCTCACTTCCCCGGGGGTTTTTCGTACCAATAAAATCGCAGTTCAAACCCCCACCACCGCCAAAAAATTTTTATTCTTTTTTTGGGACTTTTCTATACTTCAAAACTTTTTTTCACCGGAAAACCCTTAAAACTCACTCAACTATCATTTTCACAATCCCACCCTTATTTTATTTTTGCCCTAATCAAGTAAAATGTTCTGATTACCGAATCATTTTTCTAAAAAATAAAAAATTAATTGAATCTGTATCACATTTTTTTTCTTGTTTTTTTTCAAAATAATTTTTTTCTCAAATTTTTTCTTAAAAAATTTTTAAGTTATATGATTTTCCCCAAACCCCAACTTGCCCTACTTATTTTTATTTTTCACATAAATTTTGTCAACCCAATTCGAATCAGATTTTTTTCATAAAAGGAAAGGGTTTGGGCCCTGAGAATCATTACATTTATATTTTTAATTTGTGCTTGAAAAACTACATGAAGCAAGTGGGGGAAAAACAAAAAACTTTGACATTGATGAGTTTTAGATGAGCTTAGACGTGGGGTTTTCAAGGACCAAAATCCCAGAATTTCTTTAGGCGTACGTGTTATGTTATTAAAATTATAGCTAAAAGATAAAGGACTATAGGAATATTTTTTATTTAACTACCCACAATAAATTAAATAAATTTGATTGACCACTTTTTTTAAAAAATTTTACTGAGTAAGGCATGTGAAATATTTTTTAAAACAATCAAATATTTATAATGGGTGATTTCCAAAAGCCTACCATTAAATGCCTTTTATTTATTTCAAGGGAGGAAAATTATTTTAAATTACCCCTAACTGCCTTTTTTTTTCAAAACAGATTATGTCTTTTTGCCACTCGAAAAAACTTTTGAGAATTGAAAAAGTTAATCAGTAATTAGAAAAATTTGCTATTCCAATCATACCATACTCAAACTTGTGAAATGATTTCCAACGTATGGGGGCCCTTGTTATCTCAAATTTTTTTTTTAAAAAAAAATTAGTAAATTTTAGTAATAAAGATGAAAATAACTCACTTTAAAAAGCTTTACATAAAGTTAAGGGGGAACAGAGATAAATAATACCCAAATTTACTAACTGAAAAATCTACCCATGCACACAAGCTAACTCGCACATACACATTTTTCCCCCCGACCCCCAAAAAATAAAAGGGCCCCCCATAAAAAGAATACTTACTAAATAATGGCTAACAACACAAAACAGAAAAGATATTTTCGAACAAGTGATTTTTTTAGGTGGTTTTTTTTTTTTTAATTCATAAACATAGTGGCTAAAAAAGGGGAAAAGGGGAAAAGAGTTCCAAAATGGGGCGACCTTTTAAATCTTCCCCAAAATTTTTTAGTTTTTTTAGTATGGTATCATTTTTATCTTAAAAACCCAAAGGGTGAGTGAAAAAATTAGAGGGTTTAAAAAAAATCAAAATTTTCTTTTGGTGTGAACGAGAAACCGGCTATAGGCGGGGCGGGAACGTAAAATGCTGGTGAAAATTCCCGGTGACTTGACTACCCTGAAATGAAAAATCGGTTAGAAAAGCCTATTGAGGGAACAAACGAAACATGAGGGGCGCATTGTATGGGAACATTTTAAAAGTTCTATCATTCACTTGGGCTTGACCAAATTCTTCCCAATGTCCTTTTGCCGTTCTCCATACTGGCACTTAAAGGGTTTACCATTTTTTCTTTGGGATTTAGAGGTTAAAAATAAATTTGTATTTAGCAGTATTTTTTTTTTACAATTTTATTATAGTTATATTTTCTTTTTCTTAGGAATTTTGGGGTTATAGTTTTCATGAGATTGGTTTTTCCTTTTTAACAGGGGTTGAGATTGATTTGGCAATTTTGAACAGGGTTTTTGGGTTGGTTTGGCATTTTTTAATAGGGTTGAGAGTTGAGTTTGGCACTTTTGAACTGGGGGTTGAGAGTTGAGTTTGCACTTTTGAACGAGGATTTAGAGTTGAGTTTTTGGGACTTTTAAAAAAGGGTGAAGTTTCCCCCAAAAACCCTTTTTTAAAATAAATGAAAAATTTTTGGAAATCTTACAAAATAAAAAGTCACATCCCCAAAATAATTTTTATTCCCCTTTGGATCTCATGTGCGTGGCTTTGATAGGATCTTACACAGCACCCGCCATCATCCTAGTGCGATCTTCTGGCATTCTATTTTAGCAAAACGGGGGTTTTTCTACGCTAAGGCTACTTTTTCCCGGCCCCTTCAATTTTAGTTTTTGGGTTTGTTCAGTTATTTTATAAATAAAAAAAATCATATTAAATCATCTGTGCAGCTTTTTCTTTTATATTTTTTTTTTGAGGCAAAAAAACCCCCCAAAAAAATGGCATTTATATAGTGCAATATCCACTAAAAAGTCAAAGCGCTTTACAAGGGGTCCTGACCAACAGCAACAGTAACATAGGAAGAGACCGTGCCTTTTAAAGCAATAAAAATTATTTTTTTTTAAGAGAAAAACACTGTTAATCCCAGGTACAAATTTTTACCCCTAATACGGTGGAAAGTGAGAAAGAGTTTTTCCAAAGGCTAAAACCGGGCCCTTTCCGTTTAAAAGGATTCTAAGACCACAAACCCGTTTGTAGGGTTGACAGTACCCCAAAGAATGACCATGCCATTTGAAGTCATTTAGACTGTAAATAAACTTGGGAGGAATATTTATTTTAAATTCATTTATCTGAAATCGAAAAATCATTGGTTATTTTTTTTTCTTCTTTTTTTTAAAACCTTGACTACAATATAAAATTTAAGAAAGTTCATTTTTCTGTTATGTTCTAAATCAACCTTTTTATTTATTTTTTGGATTGGTAATTTTTAAACTTTTGCAAACTATGCTTTTTTTATTTGATCATGTGAAAAACCTTACAGGTCATTTGCTTGTACTTAATGTCCATGACCATAGGCATAAAAAATTCAAAATTTTTTGGGTTTTTTTAATTTTTTTATTCGGCATAAAATTTTTGAGAAAAGTGAAGTCATTTTCCCTTTTTTTTTTTTTTTTTTTTTTTTTAGCAAACTCCTTATTGCTCCTACCACCCATCATTTATTCATACATTCTCGTTAAGCGTTAATCTTTTTGTTTTAATTTTTTATCTATCTATGCAGTTTTTTTTTCCTTTTGATTTTTTTTTACAAATATCTTTTTGTTTTTTCCCACAATTTTCTTTTACCCCAATCGTTTTTAGGATCAATATTTGGATTCATCCGGTACCTTTCCTTTTTAAATGCCTTTTCTATCCCTTTACCCAGGGGTTTTGGGGCCCAAAAGGGGAAAAATTGCTTAAGTTTTTTCTATCATTTCCCAGCTTCCCTTTAGATTAAAATTTTTTTTTTTTTTTTTTTTATTGGTTGCCTGAGGGAAATCAGACTTTAAAATAAAAAAATGAAATTTTAAATTTTTTTAAAACTTGTTAAGTATCATTTTTTTTTTTTGGGTTTTTTATTGCTTTTTTAATGTAGATTTGAAAAACCGGCAGAACTTTTGTCTGTCTTTTTAAATTTTTTCTAGTTTTCGGCTCTGTGGAAATAAGCAAAAATTAAAATGCTTTTTTTTAAGGAGGTACATTTATTTTAACCTTTTTTTTTATTGCTATAAATGAAAAAATGTTAACTTATTTTCACAGAAATTGTTATGTTTCCGTGTTTTTTTATGTTACACGTGGTTTTTATGTCACGTGTGTTTTTATGTTCCTGTTTTTTATGTTACAGTGTGTTTTTTTGTTACAGGGTTTTTATGTTAACGTTGTTTTTTGTTTCACGTGTGTTTTAGTTCACGTGTTTTTATGTTACACGGGTTTTTTGACACGGTGTTTTTATGTTCACGTGTGTTTTTTTTACACGTGTTTTTTTTAACGGTGTTTTTTGTTACCGTTTTTTTTTTTGTTAAGGTGTTTTTAAAATTCCGGTGTTTTTTGTTACCGTGTGTTTTTATGTTAACGTGTGTTTTTTTTTTCAGTGTGTTTTTTTTGTTACACGTGGTTTTTATGGACACGTGTTTTTTATGTTAACGTGTTTTTTTATGTTACACGTGTGTTTTTTGTTACAGTGTTTTTTTATGTTACAGTGGTTTTTTTGTTACAGTGTGTTTTTATGTTTACAGTGTGTTTTTATGTTCAGTGTTTTTTTTTGTTACCTGTGTTTTTATGTTTCACGTGTGTTTTTTTGTTACACGTGGGGTTTTTATGTTAAAACGTGTTTTTTATGTTACACGTGGTTTTTAGTTACACGTGGTGTTTTTTTGTTACACCCTGTGTTTTTAGTTACACGTGTGTTTTTATGTTACACGTGTGTTTTTATGTTACACGTGTGTTTTTTTGTTACACGTGTGTTTTTATGTTACACATGTGTTTTTATGTTACACGTGTGTTTTTATGTTACACGTGGTTTTTTATGTTACACGTGTGTTTTTACTGTAAAAGATTCTTTCTCGCTTGTTGATTATTTATGATTCCGTTTTTTCACAGGGTGTTTGGGTCCACAAGATTTTCTGCCTCTTTTTATTAGGGGTTTGCCCTGTTTCAAGAATACGGTAATTTTTTATTCCTTACAAAGTAATGAATCAAAATGGCACACAGGAGCAGCAGGACAGGGGATGACTGATTTTCCAGATGTCAAATTTTCATCCAGAGTAAGAGGGCTGATGGAGATGTTCCAGGACAGTGGTGCCAGTTTGTCAAACGACATGCCGATTAGTATTAAAAACGATGTTGCCAATAGAAAACAGAATTATAAATTTAAATGTCCTTTTTACAAGGACCATGCCCGTATTCAAACGGGACCAAAATTTCCCTTTTTTACTTGAAATGAAAGAGTTTATAAGGATTGAGTGAAACAATTGCCAAAATAATGTTAAATCTCTTCCTGATAAAAAAAAGAGTCCCCTTTTTCTTTGAATATGAGAAAAGGACACTTCTCTTGAAGTTTAAAAAAAAATAATTCCATTCATGTTGTGCTTTGAGGATAACAATATGAAATCTTTTGACCATCGAAGTCGTGTAAAATTTTAAAATTATTTGGAAATCTTTGCTCTCAGATTGACTAAGAAGTGTTGAAATCGTCTAAACGAAGGTAAGACATTTTCAGTTCATGAATCTGTTTCAGAATTTGTTAGCATGAAGGATGTTTGTTGAGTTTAAAAATTTTGGTTTTGTTCAAAGGCTAAAGAGAGTTACCCAACTTGGCTAACTCCACATAAAGGGTCCATGGGTTTGTTGGGTTTTTTCCCGTTTGTTTTTAACCCCCATTTACAGGTGC
>NW_027627275.1:0-5350 GCF_034508935.2 Berghia stephanieae
GTTTCGTTTTTTAGCAGCTTCATGTTTTAGGCTCCGCTGAAGACGATCTTTGGCGCATTTAGCTCCTGGTCTTGGCTGTCTCTCCCGGTTTCGCAAGATGTTTTGTGAATTGAGGCATTTACTTCGTGGTTTTACATCCAGTCTTTTAATTTCTCAGTTGTATTCTTGGCGGAAGCGGATATGCATTTGCTATTTGCATGGCTTTCCCGGGATTGAGATCGTTTGATATTATGGCCTTGTTCCTTAAACTGCGTTGTATCTAGGGGGTTTCAGTGCTTTAATTGGATGTTGTAGTTATGGTCGTTTCAACATAAATTGTTGTCATTACGTACGTGTGAAACCGTTCAACCGTATACAACTGCGAGTTACTATTCTATGTTCGCGTTACTTTTCTTGTTCCTGTAGCCTTTTCGCAAATGGCTGGCCATCATTGTGGTTAAACACCTTCTTTTCAGTCGCTGATACTTTGTTATGCTTTTTGAAGCTTGCCAGTGTTGGTGACTGAATTGCTTCTTTGATTTTCGAAACATCATCGTGGCTGATTCAATCAAAGTTGTCCCTTTTTTCAAGTCCTGAGCGGTGTGAGTTCACTGTCTCTTTGATGAAGGTATCTGATTTGGTAACGGAATGATGAGCTCCTGAGTGTTGTCGGAGGTGATGTTTGAGTGCTTTCCCTTCCTGATGGTTTATTTACCTTCTTCGGTGCATATTATTCCGTTGAATTTATCCCTTCTGTTTGATTTTGCATTTTCGGGTCAGTTTGAGCCGGTTTCTTGTTTGTTTCATTCCTTTCGGTGTTTAATGTTCTCTGTCTTCCCGCAAACAAGTTCATCTGAATTCGACGTCCGGGGCAGCCTTCGAAGTCTGGTGACTTCTTTTGGAATTCCTGACTATCTTTAAACCGAAAGGCATCGTAAATACGAGATCTGCGAAAGGATGTTAAAGTGGGGAGTAGCTGATTTTCTTCGAGTCAATATTCAAATATTGATGGTCAAATCGAGAAATATTTTTCCGGCAGTTTAAATTTTTTCGCATTTTAGGTCCTTTGTTGATAATTCATATGTGTGTTTTGTTTATAAGATGTTGACACTTTTTTGTTCCTTTAACTTTGGTATTATTTCATTTTGAATTAGCCAATTCTTTATTTTGTTTTAGGTGAGGTATTTCTTATAAATTGTGGTGGGTTTGCATTGGGATATTTAATTTCCAATTTCATACCATTAATATTTCTGAAAGTTCTGACAGTTTTTTGGCTTTTATTTTCTGTTTGGTTTAATAAGTTAGTTGAACTGCTGATAGTAACCCATTTTATGCTTTATTTTTGTGATTAGATTTTTGAATATTATTTTTTTTATTAATTAATTTGGCATGTTCCAATCTGTCGATTGTTTGGCCCTATGCTTTTTTTGGTGAGAGTGGGAGTTTCATTTTGATTTCGACCGGCTACTTTGTTGAAAAAAGGTCCCTGTGTCCAGTGCTGATTTGATTTATGTGTTTGGTTGTCTTTATGTCAAATTATTTTGTATATGAAATTAGCATTTTCGCTTACAGTTGAGCTGGCAGTTGTCATATTAAATGCATATTCTAATTTATTCTTCATCAATCTACTTACGACTCTTACGGATTTTGTTTTTGGTTGATTTCTCTGCTGATTTTTAATAACTGACTATTTTTCAGTACTTCAGTTTTGTTTGAGGCATATTCTGCTATCGAGATGCCATACAGTTAGCAGTGACGGGAAGTTTGGTTTGGTTTGGAGGGGTTGTACTTTTCGGTTACGAGTTCCTGATTTAAAGGATATTATAAAGTACATGGTTACTTGGGCCGTTTTGAATCTATATAACTGAGACCTGTTGCTCTCAATTGATTCGTGCATTTAACACTTTTCAGTTGAATTTTGATTTGCGGCAACCGTATACGTCATTTGAGTTTTGACGAATCTGATTCTTGGATAGGGATTTTTTATTCCCAAATCAAATTTCATTTCAAATCAGTCGTACATTGGTACAAATGGATTCTCATTCCTTTTTATGGTTTGAATAACGATATGCTGGAATGATTTGAGCCTTTATTTCAAAGTTCTTAACCCAAGAATTTAGCAAAAGTGTCTGTTTCCATCAATTTTAATTGCACGACTGTTTCAATGTAAAGTAGAAATAGCTCGATTTGCCAATTTTTCGCTAACGGACCCGTAAAACCCCCCCCCCCCCCCCCCCCCCCCCCCCCCCTTTCTCCAACCCGTTTCCATTTGGTTTACAAACCTGAAGGGAAAAATGCATCCATTGTTTAATGTGAAAGAGTTTTGAGACTGTTTGAAAATTACGTTCTGTGCAGAATGATTTGGGTTTAATAACTTCTTGAGTTATCAATTTTGAACCAACTACCTCCAAAAAAGCAATTCAAATAAAAGTGGTAATGATATCAATTGCCTAACAGGTCATGTTTACTTAAACGCGCATCAAATTTGATATAAATACTTGAATTCAAATTATATATTCTTTGACTCAATAGTGTCTTATTGGGAAACCCCTAACGGAACAAGTTCTCTCATGGCAATTACAATACATTTCGTACATAATTTGCTGAACAAAATATTTATCGAAAAATTTTCAAGGGCATGGAAGTAAACAAAAAATAATGTTAACGAGTTGAGTCAGTGAGTTGTAAGAAATGTTGATACTTGTTCAACAAAGTATAATAGTAAGAGTGTGAGTTCGATATTCAATATGCAAACAAAGAGAGTAATGGAGGTAGAAAATAAAGCGGTTCAATTATACTCCGCCTGGGACTTTTTGTTCTGGCGGAAAGCTTTATTTTCTTCACACCATGACATGGGAATGGAGGTTTGTCCTTATTGTACATTTACAGCCTGGAACTACAGGGACTGTTTTCCCCAATAAAGTTCAGAGTTTCACTAAATTATGTTACGATTGCAGGAATTGGACTGTACTAATGCAAAAAAACACCCAAGAAAAAGCCAACGGGCCAAACATTCAGTCTTGGACGAAAGGTGAAAAATAGTTAATAATTACTTTTAATGTCAAGGAAAACTACAACAACCGAAAATAAAACAAAAACATGGAAAAAATATAACTGACTGCATTCCCAAAAACTGAAGGAAAACAAATCGAAATTTCATCGGAAAACAAGGCAATGAATATGTAAAGCAAAATATATAAGGGGATTAAGCATAGCAAATTAATTATCGCTGCCCTAGGTGAGAATCAGAAGACCTCATCCAGAAAGTGTTATTTAAGATATTAGCTACTTACACTCGAGGTTCTGCAACTTTCTCCTACATCAACGAATGCAAATAACATAGCGGCGAACTGTTTCGTGGAGAAAAAGGAAAATGCTTTCATATATCAATAAAAACACACACACACACACACACACACACATACACACATTTATACAATGAAATACTATGAAATAATAGTGCTCAACTGTTTGATATGAGGAGCTATTTATAAAATATTTCTAGGATATATATGATCAACTTCTACAATATTGCTTCGAGCATTCGCTCTCATGTATATTTATAAAATAAAAATAATTTGACAATAGATAGAATGCCCTTGGCCAAGGAGTTCACAACATTGCCATCCGGAAGTATAACGGACCAACACACAAACTCTGTGTAACCATGAACTTTTATAGTCTGGTTAATACAGTTTAGTGAGAACAACTCACAAACGCGGATGGCAAAAACAATAACAAAGGCCTGAGTGACGTCATCTGCATACTATCTATAGGGAAGTTGGGTATTACCATTCATAGAAATATAATACTAGATTATATTATACAATTATAACATTCTTAGGGAAGGGAAAAAGTGACGCCTACGTAAATCGATCACAAATCGTCGGTTAAGTCAATCCTTCTGAGCAGTCGTCTAACCAATTAGGTCACGCAAACCTTTTATTTGACGACACATCTAATACATACACAGTAGGCCAACGTTCGACTTAATAGTTGTCTATGTAATTATTTTTAAAATATTTCATTCATATTTCAACATCATTTTTTTCATGTGTCTATGTGCTTTATGAAAGCATTCGTAGTATCGTAAATAAATGAAAGTAAATCCGAGCGACCTTTTTAAAAAATGTTTTTAAATTATTACACACGATTTTTTACCGACACTTTGTGTAAAATGTTGCTCAGCGAAACACATTCTCATTCAAATTGGAAAACTAACAAGCGAATTCATTATGACTATACACTTGCATAAATAATATGGAGGGAATAAAAGTGGGAGGTCACAACATAAATAATATAAGATACGCAGACGATACGGTACTCATTGCAACATCAGAAATCCAACTTCAAAAGATTGTTGACAAAGTGGTAGTAGATAGTGAAGCCAAGGAATGGAAGTGAATATCACCAAAACGGAATGCATGGTAATACAGAAAAACCCCGAAAACAACAACACCTGCAATATAACGATTCACGGCGAGCAACTTACCAACGTAGAAAGTTTTAAATACCTAGGTTCAATAGTGACAACAGATGGAAGATGTAACCGAGACATACGAGCAAGAATAGCTCAAGCCAAACAGGCCTTCATGGACCTGTGAAACATTTTGAAAACAAACAGATGTCGTTCGGGATTAGATTCCGAGTCTTGAAGTGCTACGTGTGGCCAATCTTGTTATACGGATGCGAAAGCTGGACTACAAATGCAGAAACACAAAAGAACATTGAAGCTTTTGAAATGTGGTGCTTGAGAAGGATGCAGAGAATATCGTATACTGCACACAAAACGAACGAAGAAGTGCTAAAACAAACATACCAACAAAGGAAACTAATGCCCTTAATAGTGGATCGACAACTATCCTTTTTCGGACACATAGTAAGGAAAGATAAGAATGAATACCTGGCAAGTTGTGGAAAAATACCTGGTAAACGCGCCCGGGGGAGACAAAGAAAAACACTCATAGACCAACTGAAGGGCTTCACCAGCCTAACAATCCAAGAGCTGTTTGAAAAGGCAAGAGACAGGGAGGAATGGAGAGAGATAATTCATGCAGTATCCGAAGCCTGGACCAGGCATGGAACCTAGAAGAAGAAGAAGATACACTTGCACCTTCACAGCATTATTATCATTATCCATTAACGAAAAATTGAGAAACATCAAATGAAATAAAGAGACTCTTACCAGAATTAGAACGTTGAAAATGTTCATTTTGATGAATAGAAATATCACGAATGAATTCAAAGCTGCGATGGCCGTCCGTTGAACACAAGTAAATTCAAAGCTGGAATAAGCGTTCTTATAGAGGCAAATGTAACACGCATTCAATCCCACGTATTTCTACAAACAAGGCCAGAGTATACCAAAACA
>NW_027627276.1:0-5331 GCF_034508935.2 Berghia stephanieae
TGTAAAAATTTTCCCTTTAAAAACACCCCTAAAAATTCATATGACACCAAAGAAAAGTAACATAATATTATATATATATTTTTATAAATATAAAAATTTATGTTATTTTCTTTGGTGTATGTTTGGAATCTTGATGAGGGAATGTTTAAAGGAAAATGTATTATAGTATTTTTTGATATGTTTTTAACCTAGTCGGTCAAAGGTTTATTAGTGAAAAATTATCTATGAAACTTTTTAAAATCCCGAAATAAATAAATTTTTGAATTAAATTGAATTGAATTGATGAGTGAGAAAAGAAGGAATTAGTAACACAAGCAAAAGCGAATATGTAGTTTTTATTTAGTGGGCAAAAAATTTTTTTTGTTTTGTTTTTTACAGATGTTATAAAGTTTTTCCCTCAAAAAATATTTTATTTTTTCCAGTAAAATCGTGAAAAAGTCAAAAAGGAGGTGGCATGAATACAAACCCCAAGAATTTTCTGGGTTAAGATTTTGAATAGGGCAAAAATTTAAAAATGTTATTATTGTATTGTTTTTTTTTTTGTTTTTAAGGTTTTACGGTGTTGAAAACATTTAGGTATACAGTGTTTAAAAAATGAAGAAAAAAGGATAATAAAAAATTTTTAGTTACAATTTCGACCCAAAAAAAGTAGACAAAAGGGGAATTGTTCAAATGGGGAACGAGTAGTTCCCAAAAAGGATAATTTATGTACTTGTTTTTGATCATAAATGTCTTATCTGACTTAAGATCCAATAGAGGAAAACAATAAAAGTTTCAATTATGTTCAAAAAAAATTTTTTGACTATAATAAATTTCAGGAGTGATTTTAAGGAAAAAAAAACATCCCCCTTTACAAATAAATTTTTTTCCCCCTTTAGAAGGAAGGACAAAACCCAATATTTCCCCTTAAGCAGAAAAAATCGAAATCAGTATAGGGGGAAAGAAAAACGCAAAGGAAATTACCCAGGGGGGCCAAAAACCCCCTCAGCAATTTTCTTTCTACCCCCCTCGTTGAATTAAGAAATTACTTTTTTATTTTTTTTCCCCTTTTTGTTTAAATATTTAAAAAAAATTTCTTCTGAGATTTTAGGGAATTTGAAGATACAAAAAAATAGTTTTCAACATTAACTGGTTTTCAGTTCCATATTGGTTTAATAGAATTTTTAAAATGAATTTGAGACTTACAAAGTGTTTCCATTTTTAAGTGTAAAAAATTTACCCTGCATTTTTTTTAAAAAAAATAAATTTGTAAAAAAATTTTTAAAATGTAAATTCGATAAATCATTTTAAGTTTGTTGGTTAAATTTATTTCATTTGGCAACGCCCGAAAAGGGGAAACCCTTTTGTCAAAAAGGGTGGAAAAAAATTGTCCAACGGTAAATCAAAAGTAACCTTTCTCTTTAGACATAACCTTTGTCAATTTTTTAAAGAATTGTTTCCCCTGACAATTTTTAAAAACCTGCAATAGCTTTTTTTTAAAGGACATCAAATTTTCATATCGGTTCTTATATTATTAAAAGCTGCCTATAAAATTTTAATCAAAAAACTAAAAAAAAAAAATTTGAAAGTAAATTTAAAATAAGTTTTGAATATTTTTTCCCAAGTTTATTGATTTTTTTTTGTAAAATAATTATTAAAAAAATCATGAAAAATAGAATGAGAAATAGGGAGAGAGAGAAGAGAAAAGAGAGAGAGAAGAGAGAGAGAGAGAGGAAAAAGAAAGGGGGAGGGAAAAAGAGGAAGATGAGAGAGAAGAGGGGGAGAGAGAGAAAGGGGGGGGGAGAGAGGAGAGGAATGGGAGACAACAAAGAGACTGAAAGACAACAACAAAAGAGTACTCTGCCGAATTCTTTTGAATTTAAATTTAAAAAAGTTGTGTTAATTCTTTGTTTAAATAAATAATAAAAATATAAATAAATCAAATTTAAAAAAAAAATAAAAAAATAACAAGAAATAAATAAAAAAAAAAAACATTTTTAAAAAAAGCTAAAAAGTTTGCAATTGCAATTTATGCTTGAGCCCGGGGAAAAAAAAACCCCCCAAATATTGCTCCACCCCTTTTTGGGGACCTTTTATTCCCCCATCCAAGCCCCCCTTGCCCATGTCTCTTTTGCATTTGGGTGAAAATGTCGGGTTGAGTCAAAAAAGAGAGGAAAAAACATTTCATGCAACAGGCACAATATCAAATTGGACAAAAAAATGCGAAATTTTTTTTTTTCTGCAGAAAACCCTGCACCCTCATTTTTCTCACGAAAATTTTTGGAGCAAACGCGACTTTCTGAAAAATTCCAAATACCAGAAATTTGAAAAAAATTTCTATGCTTTATAAGCCCTTTTGGTGTGACAAAGTTGATGAATATAAGGGGGCACCCAAAGAGATGATTGGGCGGGAAAGGAGGTTGTAATGGTGCTCCCCTATTAAAGTGGGGCCCAAGTAAAAAAGTTTGATGACGAGTTTTAAATTTTAAAAAGGTGGCTGTGAAATTTTTCTTTAAAACCAAAAAAAAAAAATGGACGATTGAAAATCAATTTACCCATTAATAAAATATACCCCAACGGTATTGGGGAAGATTAAGGGGGAAATCCTTGAGGGGGACAATTTTTGGGACAGAATTTTTTTGTTATGTTTTTTTTCCAAATTCTCTCCCCGTTAATGGGGGGTCGCTGCTAAATGGGGAAATTTGGGGGGATTGTCTTAATCATTTAAACGAGGGTTTAAAAAATGCAAATTTTTTAAAAGGAGGGTGACCAGGGTTTTGGCCCCTACGCCCTACAGGGTGAAAAATGAATTTATCGAGGATAATGGTTGTGCACACCCAAATCGGTGGTGGTTCACCCCAAAAAGGTTTTATGTCAATGAGACAAATGGGAGGTATGCTTTTTAAATTTTTGCTTCTTATGCAACCCTTATGAGTGGCATATTTGCAACTGATCTGTGCAGCTCTTGGGGAAATTTTTAGGTGTTTTCTTTTTTTCTTAAGATGTGAATGTCACTGTAACTTTGTTGTTTAATAATGCTAAGTGTTTAACCCCGAGATTCAAACTTTGTGAAGGATCATATAAATCCCCACATTGATCACAATCCCAATTTACAAAACCTTGGGCCCAAATGGTCTAATTCAAGGCAAAAATGGGACACAGCGTTTTCGGTTGCTTTTTAAAAAATTTATTCCAAGCGTTTATCAATGAATTGGCTAAAAGTTGGCACACATTAGTAAAGGGTTTTTTAGATTATTCAACAACAAAATTCATGTGATTACCAAGGACCTTTAAAAATTATGTTTACTTCGGAAAAATAAAATATTTCTAAAACTCCCAATTTGAATTTCTGAGTGAGAGGGGGAGACGCCCCCCCCCCCCCCCCCCCCCCCCCCCCCCCCCCCCCCCGCTCGATACGAAAATGACTCAGCGAGGAAAAGGCTGCCAGATGGCCAATTCCCCTGCCAAATTTTTACTTAAAAAAGTGGCAAAATAGAAACCAATGGTTCACCATAAGAGCCCCCTTAAAAAAAAATTGATTTTAAAAAAAAAAATTAATGCAAGATTAGTCACTGAGACAAAAATAAATGAATAAAATTAATAAAAAAAAAAATTTTTTTTTGCAAACCGTGGCCATTGGGCGTGAAACGGTTTGGAGAACGGGAAAAATTTTCATGCTTTTTAGGCATTTTTTTTTTAGATAGGGGGTTTACCCTTGTCATACCCCAATTTGTTTTAAAATAATTTATAACTCGTTTTTAACCCTCTCATACCTTTGAAATAGACTTGTCCAATTTCTCTTTTTCCCCCAGAAGTTAAACCTTTCACACCAACACACCCTCTCCTCTCCTTCTCCTTTTTCTTCTCTTCTTTCTCTCTTCTCTCTCTTTTTTTTTTTTTTTTTTATTTATATATATATTTTATATTTTTTTAAAAATAAATATTATATTTTTATATATATATAGAGCAAGGGCAAAAAGGGGCCCGCTGATAAGGTTTGAAATTTGTTTTTTTTTTTTTGGGTGTTTTTTTGGGGGTTAATGTTGAATAAATTTGTAATTGAAAAAGGAAAAAATGGGGTAAAAGAGCTCAAAAACCCTTTTAAAAAATTTTTGGTGTTATTGTGCCCTTTGGTGTCATCAAAAACAGCACAATATAAGGCCAAACCAAAATTTTAAAAGCTCATGTTAAAATGTTTATAAATTTTTTTATGGAAAAAGCATAGTTTTAAACCTAAACCAAATCTTGGAGTAAATGTATCCTTTTTTCCCGTTTTTAGGTTTTTGGTTTTGGTGTCTTTGTAAAAGAAACACGAATGGTAACAGGGGAAAATTTGTTTCGTTAATGGCATTCGCAATTTTGATCCCCCCTTCTTACTTTGAAGTGCCCCCTTTTCATTTGCCTTTCCACGGGGCCCCAGAGAAAGGTAAGTTGAACTTTGGTGAATCGTTTTTTACATTGAAAAAGCAACATTTATTTGGATATTACAAAGACCCCCAAAAAACTTTGTTTTCAGCTGTTATTTATTTCAAATTATTTATGACATTCAATAAGCGTGATTTTTACACAATTAAAAATTCCCTTGTAAATTTATTTTTTTTGTTCAGGGGGTTCAATCAAGAAAAAGCAAAATCAATTTTTACTATTCGAAAAAAAAAGGGTGTCAAAAATTTATTTGATTTATATTAAAACACTAAAATTACTACAAACTAGCAATTTGAGCGTAGGGGGGATGTTCGGTTTGGTTACTTAATTCTTTTCCTGGCGATATTTAATGTGTTTGGTGACTTTGGTACTTTTTGTGCCTTTTGGGGTATTGCTTAAAAAAGTCACAGGTGCCTTAAATTGAAGTTTCTAAGTATTTTTGTTTCATGTTTCTTCAAAACTTGAATGTTTGAATTAATTTAAAGGCTTATTACATGTGTTCAGGTATTTTTGTTTTTTTGGGCCCAAATTGCTTTAGGCGTTTTGCCAAAGTAATAGCAACAATGGATTACAAATTTTTAAGTATATTCCAATTTTTGAAGTATTTGGTTCTTTAAAAAATTTTTGAAAATTTATTTTTGATAGGTTTTTTGGGTTTTTTGATGAAAAAAAAATGATTTAAATTTTGGAAAATGGATTTGGTGTTGCTTGTGACATAAGTAATGGTTTTTACGGGTTTTTTTACAAGTCCATTAGACTTAATTCCCGTATATTTTTATTTTTTAAGTTTGGTTTCTGAAATTTATTAAATTCCAATTTAAGTGGTTTTTACACGGTTTTATGAAATTTAAAGATATATTGTCGAAAATTGAAAATTTTTTTTGCTTGGACTAAGTAATGGGGTCTCGGTTAATGTCAAAAAAGTGA
>NW_027627277.1:12500-19453 GCF_034508935.2 Berghia stephanieae
CAACCAACGTAGGAATGAACTGAACAGTAGCGAGAATAACACGACCATTGTCGGTAGTATCGACACCAGCAACGAAGTGCCAGAGACCAGCAGCAACAACAGTCTAGATCTGTTCGCCCAGTGCCAGAACTATCTAGACGTCATCAATGTAGCCACGGAATACCAGCAAGCCATCAAAGAAGAGTTGAGAAAGTTTTGCAAAGTATGTTCTTTTTTTTAGTGGTATTTGTCATCTCTTCTTCTTCTTCTTCTTCTTCTTCTTCTTCTTCTTCTTCTTCTCCTCCTCCTCCTCCTCCTCCTCCTCCTCCTCCTCCTCCCCCCTCCTCCTCCCCCATCGTCCTCCTCTCCCTCCTCCTCCTCCTCCTCCTCCTCCTCCTCCTCCTCCTCCTCCTCCTTCTTCTTCTTCTTCTTCTTCTTCTTCTTCTTCTTCTTCTTCTTCTTCTTCATCTTCTTCTTCTTCTTCTTCAACGCTAAGATCCATGTCAAAAGGCAAGTGAATCGTATTGAAACTATGAATATAAATAGGTATATGATATACACATGGCCCGTTTGTTTGTTTGTTAGTTTGTTGGTTTGCTTTTTTTTATCGCGGTTTCTTTTAATTTCAGCTTCAACGAGCAATAGCCCAGAAGAAGAACAACCAGGTAGAGCGCCTGAACAAGCTAGTGGATTCCAAGAACACCAAATGCCAAAACAGCCCGAGTTGGGTTCTGGGCGCAATACAGTCCATGGTCGACCTCTTGACCCAACCAGGCGAAGGCTCACTGTTCAATCACGGAGACTCTAGGAAAACAAACAACGAGAATACAGGTGCCTGTTCTGGGCGATGGAGTTAGGATTTCGTCTGGTCTGGGTCTCCCCCCCCCCTCTCTCTCTCTCTCTCTCTCTCTCTCTCTCTCTCTCTCTCTCTCTCTGTACTAACCAGTCTTTGAGGCAAAGTTTATTTTTAACTCTAACATTCTTCCATATGATAAATTACTCAGATACGAAGTCTTCCATCTCCACATGGTCCTCAATTTCCTCCTCCTCTTCTTCTTCCTGTCTTCCTCCTTCCCTTCTTTTACTTCCTCCTCCTCCCATCCTCTTCTTCTTCTTCTTCTTACTCCTCCCCCTCTTTTTCTTCTTCTTCTTCTTTTTGTTCCTCTTCTTCCTCCTCCTCCTCCGCTTTCTCTTTTTCTTCCTCCCCCTCCCCCTCCTCCTCCTCCTCTTCCTCTTCCTTCCCTTCTTCTTTTTCTTCCTCTTCCCACTCCTTTTCCATCTCTCCCATCATCATCATCATCAACATCATCATCATCATCATCATCATCATCATCATCATCATCATCATCATCATCATCATCATCATCATCACATTGACTCGAAGGCGACATGTCTCGTTCTACACGGTCACGGAACATTTGTAAAGCACTTTGAGCACGTTTAGTGGAAAATTGCTCTATATTTATTTTAAAAGCCCAAGCTAAAAAAAATGAATTATTTCACTTTATAGGTCATATTTACTCTTTATATTTTCGTTATTCGGCTATGTCGACCAATGGAATGACCCTCGCCTTCGGATGGGATGGCCATGGGTTAGAGTCCCGCTCTGAGCGACATATAGTTGAGTCCTTGGACAAGGCTCTTTATTCACATTCTCCCACTGTATTCAGGTGAAAATTAAGCACCTGGCCATTTACAACGTTGTCTCTGTCCGAAAAAAAAAGTGTAATAACACATAACAGGCGTCATGTCTCGTCTTACATGTGCTCTTGGCTAGGGATCCCATGTAAAGTGCTTT
This sequence comes from Berghia stephanieae, assembly GCF_034508935.2. Classification (NCBI taxonomy): domain Eukaryota; kingdom Metazoa; phylum Mollusca; class Gastropoda; order Nudibranchia; family Aeolidiidae; genus Berghia; species Berghia stephanieae. The sequence goes on from NW_027627277.1 coordinate 14,278, forward strand.
GAGAATGTTTAGTGGATATTGCGCTATATAAAAGCTCAATATTTTTTCATAGTAAAGGAGAGTCACATGTGAATTTTGCTGATATCGTCAATCAAAACACACAAGTAATGCTCCTCCGTTCAAGGGAAGTAACCCATAAAGAATGCTTTTTCCTTTTTTAAAATTCATCTTTTTCTGGCTGTTTTCAATGACGTTTCTTTTCGTCTATGTTTAAACGTATAATGATGGCAGCATTACAAGTATGGTTGTTATATTGATCTTCTTTCATGATCCAATTCACAAACTAAAATGAGATTTATTGAAACTCATTTACAGAGTATTGACCTCCAAATCAGTGTTTAATTTTGTTTCTTTTGTTTATTCCTATGATTTATTTTACCACATAACGACATGAATCATTTTTTTTAAATAAAAAAATTGAGCTTTATTTAGCGCAATATCCACTAAATGTGCTTAAAGCGCTTTAAAAAGCGGTCCCTGGTCAACAGCAACATTTAACATATAGGACGGGACATTGAGGCCTGTTAGGCGATATTACAATTTTTCGGACAAAGACAACGCTGTTAACGGCCAGGTACTCATTTTACACCTGAGTACGGTGAGAGAATGTGAGTAAAGAGCCTTTTCCAAGGACTCAACATGTAGGACGGGACATGACGCCTGTTAGGCGATATTACAATTTTTCGGACAAAGACAACGCTGTTAACGGCCTGGTACTCATTTTACACCTGAGTACGGTGAGAAAATGTGAGTAAAGAGCCTTTTCCAAGGACTCAACTATGCGCGGAGCGCGAGGCTCGAACCCAGGACCTTCCGATCCGAAAGCGAGTGTCATACCACTAGACCACATAGCCGCATTTAGTGTAACATAATCAGTTTAAATTTATCACCAATATAACTGTGTGAGAGAGGAATTTACATGGTTAAAAAAAATACAAAACTGACAAAACCGAGAATAAATCAAGAAAATTAAGTGCCATTATGATAATAATGCAGAGGAACACAGATGCACACATCTAGATTTGATATTAATTAAAATCAATGCAATACTGCTGATGAGTTTTGAAACACGAATATTTTATTCAAGTGCATCTAAATTTAAAAGCATTCAAAATTAGATCCACAGTCTGCGATATCATAAGAGAACGATTAACCACAAGAATATAAAAATATAGACTGATGTTTAGAAAGACAACTTATTTTTCTAATTAAAATGATAAAGTCAAAGGACAGTAACTGTTATAAGACCATACATATCCATAATTGCCCCTATTGGGCACGGCACTGCCTGATATCAGTTCACCTCCACTTACCCCACACTTGTAGCTAGCAGGGAGGGTTAATGGCTCCTGGGGAGTATCATCTGAAATTGACACTGATTCCACACTGTGAGTGAATATTGCTCTATATAAAAGCTCAGTTGTTTTTAAATTTAAAAAGATTTTTAACCCGAAATAACACCAATCTGAGAGGAGGTTTCACATGTTTGCTCTTCATTTCATTTTATACCTCTTTATTCCCATCACAACACCTCTCACCTTCATCTCTACAACCTCCATGTTTCAGACATTTCTAGAGTCTCACCAACAAGCATGAACTCTATCATCCAAGACACCAACTCATCTCCACATTCTCGCATCCTTCCTCTCAGTCCCCGGACAGCTAGCGGGGTCAAAGGAAATGACTCTGACCAGCCGCCCTTCGATAAACATCCTAAGTCCACGACAACGGTCGCCGAGAAAAAACACAACGGATAACAAGAAAAGAGGAAGTGCTGCAGCCAGGAAGGAAAGTCTTGGGAGTCACGTCAATGAGCCACGCCAGCACAGCAGCAACAACAACAACACCATCAACAAGAGCAGCAACAGCAGCAACATCATCAACAGCAGCAGGAGCTCCATCTTAATTTGCTCAACGCGCTTCCTCCGCCACCAGTATCCAGAAGACGGTATCAACAACAGATACTTCAGCAGCAAATGCAGCTTTGGCGCTGGCCTGAAGCCGACGTTGATCTGGAGAAGGAGAGAGAACAACAGCAATTTCTACTCCATGAATGATTTTCTGGGAGCCACTCTCGTTTACGAGAAAGTTCGTAAAGATCGCATGCGGTTGGCGAATAGAGTCGAATATTTAAATATGCAGTAAGTCATACGAAAATGTTTCGTTTACATTCTCTCTAAAGGTACGTTCCGTCCATAAGTTGATACTACATTGCGGCCTTGAATGAGAATTGACAATTGCACATGAATCATGATTCATTATAATTTTACTGCTTGGTCGATATCCCAAACAATGAATCTAATATTATCATCACCTCTATCTATCTATCTATCTATCTATCTATCTATCTACTTATCTATCTATCTATCTATCTATCTATCTATCTATCTATCTATCTATCTATCTATCTATCTACTATCTATCTATCTATCATATCTATCTATCTATCTATCTATCTATCTATCTATCTATCTATCTATCTATCTATCTATCTATCTATCTATCTATCTATCTATCTATCTATCTATCTATCTATCTATCTATCTATCTATCTATCTATCTATCTATCTATCTATCATCTATCTATCTATCTATCTATCTATCTATCTATCTATCTATCTATCTATCTATCTATCTATCTATATATCTATCTATCTATCTATCTATCTATCTATCTATCTATCTATCTATCTTCTATCTATCTATCTATCTATCTATCTATCTATCTATCTATCTATCTATCTATCTATCTATCTATCTATCTATCTATCTATATATCTATTATCTATCATCTATCTTCTATCTATCTATCTATCTATCTATCTATCTATTATCCTATCTTATCTATCTATCTATCTATTTTATCATCTATCTATCTATCATCTATCTAAACTATCTATCATCTATCTATCTATCTATCTATCTATCTATCTTTTCTATTTTATTATCTATCATCTATCTATCTATCTATCTATCTATCTAAACTATCTATCTAAACTATCTATCTATCTATCTACTATCTATCTATCTATCTATCTATCTATCTATCTATCTATCATCTATCTATCTATCTATCATCTATCTATCTATCTATCTATCTATCTATCTATCTATCTATCTATCTATCTATCTATCTTCTATCATCTATCTATCTATCTATCTATTAAACTATCTATCTATCTACTATCTATCTATCTATCTATCTATCTATCTATCTATCTATCTATCTATCTATCTACTATTCTATCTACTATCTACTTTCTACTATCTTCTATCTATCTATCTATCTATCTATCTATCTATCTACTATCTACCTATCTATCTATCTATCTATCTATCTATCTATCTTCTATCTATCTATCTATCTATCTATCTATCTATCTATTTTATCTATCTATCTATCTTCTATCTCTATCTATCTATCTATCATATCTATAAATCTATCTATCTATTTTATCTATCTATCTTCTATCTATCTATCTATCTATCTATCTATCTATCTATCTATCTATCTTAATCTATCTATCTATCTATCTATCTATCTATCTATCTATCTATCTATCTATCTATCTTTATCTATCCCTATCTTCTATCTATCTATCTATCTATCTTTCTTTCTATCTATCTATCTATCTATCTATCTATCTATCTTCTATCTATCTATCTATCTATCTATCTACTATCTATCTATCTAAACTATCTATCTTCTATCTTCTATCTTTCTATCTATCTATCTATCTTCTATCTATCTATCTATCTATCTATTTTATCTATCTTCTATCTATCTATCTATCTATCTATCTATCTATCTATCTATCTTCTACTATCTATCTTTCTATCTATCTATCTATCAAATCTTCTATCTATCTATCTATCTATCTATCTATCTATCTATTTTTATCTATTTTATCTATCTATCTATCTATCTAATCTATCTATAATATATTATATATATATATATTATATATATATATTATAAATAGATTATAATATATATATATATATATATATATATATATATGCGCGATTGCATCTCTCGCAACCTTATTTATTTCCCCAGTACCCTTGTAACTAACTTACAACAATTTCAAACAGTCTTTCCCCTTGTCCAGCCCTTTGAACGAGTTTAGTGGATATAAAAGCTCAAATTTTTAAACATTATTTTGTATGGATTATTTAGATACTAGAATTTAAAATGAAGTGAAAAATATGAAGCTTTGGTTACATTTAATTTATGTTTTATTGACGGCTAAAAATAATACAGTTTCTAACAGTGACAAAAACTAAATATTTTACTTTTTTTTTCACTGTTTTTAAAATTTAAATTCGGTTTTGATTCATGCTGTCTCACTGTGACATAATATTAATTATAATGATTTTACCGATTTCAGATGCTAGATCATATCATTTTGTCTAATCTAACAAAATTAAAGATTTAAAAATTAAGATATAGATCAAACACTAATTACTCTATCAACTGATGGAAATATAGCGACCAAACTAAGTCATTATGGCCCATTTAGACGTTCAGTTAATGTATCCACGATCGTACGGGTATCCAGAAAAAGGAGGCGCAGTGACAACAACAACAACAACAACAACTAATAATAATAATAATAATAATAATAATAATAATAATAATAATAATAATAATAATAATAATAATAATAATAATATAATAATAATAATTATAATAATAACGCCTACTTTCCACCAAAAGTGCTCGACGCACATATACATATTATATGCACATGCGAAAATATAGGAATTTCATTCAATAAAATCAATAAAAGCCTCACAGAAAACTGAAAGGAAGTATGTACTCTGTCTTCAAAGAAACTTTAAAAGGGGGAAAAGAGAATTGCGGGTGTCTGGCTGGTGTCTGGGTGAAAGAGTATTATTTCACGCAGAGGGAACAGAAAGTGCGAAAGCACGTCCGTGAAAAAAATTTTCGAATTAGGAATCAAACGGTTCAAGTGTAGGTAAGTAGATTGCGGAGGAGCGATTCGGATTTAGATAGAAAGAAGAGATACAAGTACTTGTAAACGAAGACCATAAAGATTCTGCGTTTTCAGTCATTTTCATCATCACTTCGCCTACATTTCTGGATATCCTCCAGATGTGGATAAATTAACCGAAGGCGATGGGCCATTAGACTTTAAACTGATAATAGGTT
>NW_027627278.1:0-5330 GCF_034508935.2 Berghia stephanieae
TGGAGAAGTGGGTTTAAAATTTGAAATGTGGGGTTTTATAAAATAGAAATTATCAAAAATTTGACAAAATTAAAAAAAAACCCCCCCAAGATTCAAAACGTCCTTGAAAAAAACAAATTAATAAAACAAACCGTGTAGAAAAATTTACCACCACCCCTTTTTTTTTTAAAAATTTTGTCAACAAAACAAAATGTTAGAGTGGTTTTAATCAAAAATTGCCCAAAGAACTAGACATAGAAAGACAAACAAAGGCATTGAATTTGGGAAAGCATTTAATTTTCAGGGCAAAAAAGACTTGGGCAAATTTCGCTCCATGGGATTTATGGCAAAAAATTTTATTTTCTGCAACTAAATCCACACGTCATTATTGTTCTCATTATCTTTGATTGAAACTTGTTTTTATTTTGGTTGACCTGTTTTTTTGACTCATTGTGTTTGGGGTTTATTTTTGGTTTTTATCGGCTCTTGTGTTGGGAAAAGTCATTGTCTTTTTTATTTACCCATTGTCTTTGATTGACCATTTCTTTGTATGACTCATTGTCTTTTTTATTGACCATTGTGGTTTGTATGGGGCTCTTGTGTTTGTAAAGAGTCATTGTCTTTGTCTTTTCCCTTTTTGTATTTACTCTGTCTTTGTATTTTACTCATTGTCTTTTTTATTGCCTCATTTTGTTGGTTGACTTTTTGGTTGGATTTAGTCATTGTCTTTGTATTGGCCCATTTCTTTGTATTACTCTTGTCCTTGTACTGACCATTGTCTTTTTACGCCTCATTTTTTTTGGGTTTTTCTTTTTGTTTTTTATTGAGTCATTGTCCTTTGTATTGACTCGCTTTTCGTCACAAAATACGTTTGCCAGTATTTAATAAAAAGTTATTTTTTTTTTTGGACAAAGAAAGGAAGCAAGCCAAAATAAGTTTTCCCGTTTTTGCTAAAAATAGATAACTATAACAAAAGGGCCCCCACTTTATTATTGAATCAGGCTCTGGTGACCTTTTTGTCTGGGTCTATACCAATCAGGCCTTCCCTATCTCAACCTTACCCCCTTTTCCCTTTTTCTTTTATTAATCAATCTTTGTCAGAGCCACCAAAATCAATGTGCAAAACGGGCTGATTCCGGTTTGCATTGGATAATGGTAGAAAAAGACTTTTGACTTGACGACTTGGTTTTCCAAAACCCACCTAAGGGCAGTACAAATTGAGTTTTTTGGAAAAAACAAATTTTACAAAAACATTTTCTCAATTTTTGAGGGGTAAAAACATATATGAAAAGACAAAAAACGGCATTCCCCCCCTTTTGATAAATTTGTTAAAAACACCCCAAGACGTCATTCCTTTTCGTTTAAATTAGCGGTGTCTTGGGACCCCCTGTTAAAGCGATTGGGCACAATTTGAGAATATTTGGGATAAAAATTAACGGGGTGTTTATATCGGGGTTAAACATTTGGGTGATAAATTAAAACATATACAGTAACACTATGTCTACCCCGCTTGCTCAATAAAAAGGGAATTAAAATTTTTGGCCAGAAAACCCGCCTTCAGTTCAATCGATTAAAATTTAAAAACCCCCTTGTCCAAGTTTTCAACTGGGGGCTATAAAAAACTTAGCCGTTTCAGCAAAATAATACTAAAATGGAAAAAACTTCAAACCTTTCACAAACCAAAAAAGGGAAATCAAAGTCGAGATACTGAAGTTTTAAGTGGACCCTTTATTCTAAATTTATTTTAAAATAAATGGTCTTTTTAAAACCATCACAAAAACACGAACAACAGACCTTTATATTTTCACAAACTTTTAAAACAATTTGTACATGATGGTGACCAATTTGCTTTTTCCAAATATCAAAGTTTTATTTATGAAAAATTAGTAAAAAACACATTAAAAATTATCCCAATTTCGGGGGGGCAAAACAATTAAAGACAAAATGACCACAAAAAGATGAACTTTTGTACAAATTAAAAGTGGTAAATTTTTTTAGCTGGAAGATGGCATATGTTTAAACCCGAAAGTCTTTTTTTGTATAGTTTTTTTTTAAACACACTGATGCGGGCAAGGGGTCCCACAGGCACGAATAATTTTTTTTGACAATAAAGGGGTACGATGCTATTAACTTTTTTTTTTTCTTTTTTTTTCTCATTCAACTAATAGACTTTTTCCAACGCGTTAATAACCAAGAATGTTTCAAACCTGTGAACTAAACACTTTTACAAAACAATTAAACAAAAAGTACATAATTCCTATTAATCTAAACTACGTGACATGAGAATTCAATGTCGGTGTATTCTAGGAGTTTCTGACGGCTGCGTAAATTTTTTGGCAACTCCAAGACTCGAAAATATCCCACTAGTCGCGTCACGATGAAATGTTCCCAGATTTCTGCAGTCCTCGACCGTTACAACAAGTCCCAATAGCACACCGCCAGCCCCAATTGATACTGAGGAAAAGCCTTGAAAGGCCAAAACCCTTTATCTCATTTTGGGTGCACAATCTTAGAAGTATCTCTCTCGATTTAAAGGGGAAGGATTCCCTGCCCCGACGAACCTTTTTCTTCCCAAAGTTGGCTTTTGGTTGAGCCCCCGTAAACGTGTTGGGTAAGGGATAGCAACAAATAGCAATAAAGAGTATCCATCTTTTTTAGATTTGGCAAAAAAAAATGGGGCAAGGAAGAGGAACTTGCCCCCCAAAAACATTATGTCGTTGACCCCAACAATGCCCCCAAACTGGAAAATCTTAAAATTTATTTTTTTTTATTTTCCCTTTAAAAAAACCTAACTTCTTTTTCAGACATGATGGCCTCAATTTTTTTAAAAACATTTTTTGACAAAAAGCGGGGGCAAATTTTAACCGATCAAGGAAAGACAAAAAAAAGAAGTGAAAAAACATAAACAGAAATGTTTTTTTTTTTATGGCTCAGCCCCAAAAAATTTTTTGTTCCATTCTTTGGTCCCGTAAAGCTTTCCCACTCACCCACTTCCCCGACAGCCTCCCACCCTTAAGTCTTCAATCAGAATTCCCGAAACCCAGACAATGAGGTTAAAGAGATAGCCAACCCATCCAATCAAATTCCAATTTAAACATCCACCTCCGAGTAGGGAATAAAGAAGGGAAATCGAAAGATTTCAGCACGACCCCTGTTAAAAGAAAAAAATCAAATTTTTAAAAAGTCCCATTCCCATAAGTCCCACACGATTTTTTTTGGACGTACGGGTAAATCAGGAGCACGCGAGTCGAATTAGTATCAGTAAAAACCAGGCAGATGGGAAAAAAGCAGGGGAGTTTGAAATGGAGGGAGGAAAACAAAGCCAAAAATTTTTTACGAAGTGTATGTCCATGTGGGGTTTTAACATTAAAGGGTTTTCAAACAAGGACGGGTGAAAGTAGAGAAAAATGGAAATAAGAAAAAAGAAAATCGAGACTGTGGCTGTTCAAATTAAAAATCACTTGAGATCAACCAAACAAAGGTTCAAAAAAAGAAATCCAAAGGGTAACCCCAACGAAATTATGTGATCAAAAAAAAGGGTTAAATTTTCCCAAAAAAAGAGAACTGTCAACGGGCTTTTTTTTTCGGGAAGGGGTCGAAAAGGGCAAACACACCGGAAATGCAAGACTCTAAAGTTTTCTTTGAGGAAGACCAAAAGGGGACTTTAAAGGGCTATAGTCGCGTTTTACTATAATTGAAACTTTTGGCCTAGTGCTAACTCACCACCACTAAAAATTTTTGCCATAAAACCATACCATAATATTTTGTTTTACAAAGTTACAAGGAAACTCCAAATTTTTTTGGGGAAAATTAAATCCTTACCAAACCAATACTTTCGTTACAAAAAAAGCTTTTTTTTTTCACATTTTTTTTTTGTACTTTCACAATATTAAAGATAAAAAGTTGAACAATTAAGGGTTTTTGTTTTTCCGAAACCATCTCCAGATTAGCCATGAAATTCATACTTTTTCAATCAAACCCTAAAAAAAAAAATTCCATGCTCGAGATTGATTTTTTAACATTTATTAGCTAAATTCGACAAGCCGAGATACCATGAATTGCAGAGGTCAAACACAATGGGGTAAAACAACAATAGAACAAACTACAAACATTACATCAAGGTTGGTTTCGACTTCGGGACGGTAAAAAGTCGTAAAGACAAAAACAATGGTTTAGAACAGCAACGTAAAGGGTGCAATAAAAAAGAGAAAAACTCTAAAGTTTTCGTGACGAGGTATACTGCTTACATTAGAAATGCCCCCCTTTTGACAAAACATAAAGAATAGAAAACGAAAAAATTTATCTAAATAAAGTTATGTTTTCAATCTTCCAATTTTGTGGTGACTAACGAAAATTCTTTTTCTTGCGAAATCAAAAAAATAAAAAAGATATACCATAAATAAAGGGCCCAAAACCCACTACAAGAGAAAATTTAAAATATTGGACGAAAAGGGTTAAAAAAACATGGGTACCTAAACCCGACAGACATAACAATGTTTGGGAATATTACCCCATTTTTAAAAGAGGTGTGTGTTTTGGGGAGGTTTATGTAAAAGCATTTAAAATTATTGTCTCTGACACCCACTGCCCCCTGACCACGATTTGCATTGCTTTAATTTATAACAAAAAAAACCACCCAGAAAGGGTTTTTTAAAGAAAAAAAAAGAACACTCAAAAAGGTGTTGGATTTTAAATCCAAAATTTTTATTTTTTAAAACTATTTTTTTCTTTTTTTTTTTTTTTCAAAATTAGCCAAATAATCATATGGGGCGCTTTTAAGGGCACGTGGGCTATCCCAATTTTTTTGGTTTTTTAAATAATTTCATAGGGAAAAAAGGGGGCGTTGCCCAACCCCTGAAAAGGTTTTGAGCATCAATTCGTTTTTTTTTGCTTCGTTATCGATAAACTTCCTTGTTTTTTAAAAACCCAAAAAACAAAGGCACATAAGTGTAAATGGGGTAACCCCTTTAAACAGGCTTCAACACTAGACATTTTAATTCACGACTAATGAAAAAACCCCCCAAAACAACAATGCCATCATATCAGAAAAGTTTTTCATTTTAATTCCAGGGGTTTAAAGTGTTTAGAAAGCATAAACTATAATTTAAGGCAATAAACATGTCTTAAGAGGAAAAAAATTTTAAAAAACCCAGGAAGGGGAAACCCATTATTTCGCACAACATTCCATGTGTAAGAGAGAAGCCCTTTTTAATAGGATGGGCCCGGGCAAATTGGGGGGAAATCCCTATTATTAAGTAAAATTTTGTTGCTCAAAGTGATGCTGTTTAAACATGGAAAACCGCCACCCCTTGTTTAAAAAAAAGAGAATTAGTAATGAAAATTTTTGCTTT
>NW_027627279.1:0-5329 GCF_034508935.2 Berghia stephanieae
ATTCCACCCGGGAATAAACGGACCAAACAAAAACGTTTATCCACGAACTTTTATAGTCGGTTAATTCATTTCATGAGCATTACTCATAAACGCGGATGCAAAAAACAATAACAAAGACCGGGGATGCATCTTCGAACTATCTTAAGTTAATCCATCCCGCTTTTTTACGTTTCGTTACCCAAAATCCCAGTTCTTTTCTGCTACAAAAAATAATTACCCCCCTTTTATGTTTTAATGAAACCTTTTTCTTTAATTATCCTCCAAAAGACTGACAGACATCACATTTCCCAATTTTGGGAACCCGATAAGTTAGGGCACAACTAACTGTGTGCCCCATAAAAAAGGGGGGCTAAATAAATGAATAATGAATGAATTGAAATAATCTGTCTATTGCCGGGCCCTAGCTTGACATTTTTCGGGGTCCTAGAAAAAAAACGGTCATCTAAAACCCAGCGATTGTGTTTGATCCCCTTTTGGTTTGATGAATCCTCCCGGGGTGTGATTAATCCAGGTCAAAAAAGGGGCCCAAATTTGGGGGAATAACAACAACATATTATTACGTAAAAAACAAATTTGGATCCATATTGTAATTTTGATATTTTTTAAAAAAATACTTTTGAATGGTTGTGCTGTTTGACAGAGTCATTGCCCCAAAAAATATTTTTATGAAACTTAAATTATATTTAAGCCTAAAAAAAATTTTTAGCCATAAGGTCTACCTAAATAACCCAGGGGGGTCTTGGTCACCCCGCATAATGATTTTTGAGGTAATGGGGTCGCCCTTATTCATGTTTTTTGAAGATTCTACATTCTTCTTTCGGAGTTCGGGACAAATTTCCCAAAAAACTGCAGGCTTTGAAAAATATTTTGTTTCCCAAAAACAAAATATGAAAAAATTTTATCACCCTTAATCGTTTCGTTTTTTAGTATTTTTTAATAGAAACATTTTAAAAAAATATGTTTCTTTATTTTTTACTTTTTTTTAAAAATAAAATTTTTGTGAAATTTAACGCTTGATAAACTAACTTCACAAATTATTAATGAAAATTTTATAAATTACAATTTTTACCTATTTACACAAAACACCAATCACAAACCCACGCACTATAAAAGGCGGGAAACGCTCTTTACCATCACTGTGAACAAACAGATTTAGACTTTAAAACAAAATTATAAATTTTCCCACCCAAAACACCAAAAAAGGCTGTCACATTCAACAATTTTCCGCCCCGAATCAAATACTCAAAATTGACTCACTTCATAACATTCCGTTCGGTGGGGGGGTAAAAAATAGCGATATGATTATTCCTTTTTGTCTTTAACTTTTATCTTCGAATAAAATCGATTTGTTTAAGCCGGGACATGTCGATCTCCCTTGACGGACAACTAATTTGGACCCATCCACAATCTATAACATTGGGGTTCAAAAAAAATTGTGTCAAACCAACGGGTTAGAATCAAATTCAAATTTTGAAGTCACGAACAAAACACGATATCCTCAATTTGATTTTAAATTTATCACATAAATCTAGTATTGAGCTTTTTAGCCCCAACCAAAGGATCGGGTTTAAAAACCCTAAAAACAGGCCTATTTTTAAAAATCATTGATTTTTCTGACAACAAAAACCCAAAATTTGAAATTCCAATTTCTTCATTTTTGTAATTTTTTTTGGGTTTATAGGCAATTAAGACCCTATTAATCATAGTAAACATTTCATGGGATAATATCAGGGTGCTTAACAGTCAATCCCTTTTTACCCCCCTTTAAAAACACAGTATTTTTCCCTTTTAACGTCTGTCGTATTGACGAAACTTTAAAAAACAATCATAAAAAAATACAATTTTTACAAAGCCCCGTCCCAAACTGTTTTTCTCTAATTTGTTAAAAATTTCTTGTATCTCGCTTTAAATTTAGTTCTTCCAATTTTTTTTTTATGAGTTTGCCGAAAAAAAGGTTTTTAATTCCAAATAATTTTTTTAAAAAAAAGGGGTAAAAATATTTTAAAAAAAACATATACTGTATTTTATATGGGAAAATTTTGGAAACTTTTTCTTAATTTATATTCTTTTATTATTAAAACCCAGGGACCCTTTTTCTGTTAATTTTTATAATATTAGGGTGAGAAGAAAAAAAAAAAAAACAAAAAAAAAATAAAAAAAAAAACAAAAAAAAAACAACTTTTAACGCTATTTAAAAAGAATAGACTTTTGAAACATCGAAAATATTAAACAACAAAACCAAACTTCCATGTTTTAAATTAAAACATTCTTTCTTTGTTCAAAACTATGTTTTTATTCCCAAAATCATTTAAAAAAACGATACCAAGGTTTTCCCAACAGCTCCCCCGTTTTAAGCATGAAACGTTTACTATGTAAGAAGTTCCCGCTATTTAAAAACAAAATTTTATGGGGGGAAAATTTTAAAAAACGTATTATTTTTTCCTAACAAATGGCATAATTTTCAATACACAAAATCATTTCGATTTATTTAAAAATTTCATGAACCCTGCTTCAATCCAATGCCCCACAATTATTTCATTTTGTAAATATCCAAAGAAAAAAGCCAAAAATTTTGCAATAATTTTTGTCAGGCCGGGCACTAACCACAAACATTTTTTAAAAAAAGTAAACCCGGGGCCCATTCCAAGGGAAAAACTATAAAAACCCAGGGGCCAGCCGCAAAGCAAAACCCCCGCCTTGTTCTGGGGGGAGGTGACTTGCTCAAGGGGCACCGCCCAAGGGGGCTGATCAACTCGGTACTTTCGAGAAGCAAAGACCTTACCCCAGCCAAAAGCTCCCCCGCGTTTTTTGGTTTAATTTTAACAATTAAAAAAGCGTATTTCAAGCCTTGACTCCCCATCACATGAAATCATAATATTCAAGTGACTAGTATAGCGCCACCCTACTGATACCTCGTTTCAAATGCAATTGTCACCCTTTTTTTTCCAATCTACAGAAACCGGATAAGAAAAGGGCCTTTTTTAAGGGAAATGCTTAATTAAAACCCATATATCAATAAATGCGATTTTTGCAAGTTTCTTGCCCTTTTTTTGATTTTATTTCGCCTTTTAAAATCTTGAAAAAATTTTGATAAACATACAATTTAACTTTTGTTTACCTCTTTCACGCTGAGGCTATATTCGCATTTTCCGTTTACAAAAAAGACTGACCCCCTGATTGGGGGCAAACATAGCAAAACAACCCAAACAAAATACCCTTCAATTTTGGGGCAAATCTCAATATAAAAAAAGGCCCCCAAGGGGCCCAAATTTAAAAGTTTTGATGAAAGAAATGATACTAATTTTGGGCAATTTTTTTGGGACTTTTTTTAAAAAAGTAGGATTGGAAATTTCCTTAATTTTTTTTTCCTTTCAAGATCGGGCCCCAAAATGTGGGGGGCCATCGGGCCCTAAACAGAATTTTTTGCTCTGGCCGCACCGGACGGGGCCCAAAGGCCCCTGAAAAAAGTTTAAAAAAATCCTTTTTAAATTTTCTCCCAAGGGGACAATGAATTAAACCCCCAAAGGACGCTGGATTACAAAACTGCCATTGATGATGCCCATGTGACCATTGTTGCTTCTTGTCAACATTTACTTTATGCCCTTTTAAAACTATTACTTATAGACCCCAATATAATTTTCAGCTTTTTCAATCAACTACACTTTTGAAGAATTTAGTCCCTTTTTCGTATATTTTTTTTTTAAAACTATCGAATAAACAATAGAGAAAAAAAAATTTTTTTTCGGGGGCGGTGGGGGGTTTAAAACCTGCAAACCTTTATTGGAACGACAACTCCGCCGGCGGGTTGAGAGCGTGGCTCTACCGTGGAGCAATCCACGAACACAAAAATATTCTTTTTTAAAACCCCAAAGTCTTTTCTGATCCCTCTCTCACCCACTTCTTAAAACGCCAAATTCGTTCCCCACACCATCGCGAAGTAATTTTGACCAGCAGTTAAGCTTAATACCATATTCCTCATCACAAACATATAACATAGAAACGATTGAGACATTGAGTATGCTCCGGTGTATGGGGTGAATTTTTTAATTCAGAAAAGTGAGTGAGCAGGCACTTATGTTGGTAACAACAAGATATGAAGTGAGTAGAAAAGTGCCAGAAGACAATAGAGAATAAAAAAAAATTTTTCGCGGCGTGGGTGGGTTTGAACCTGCGACCTTATTGGTACGACAACTCCGCCTGGCAGGTGAGAGCGTGGCTCTAACCGTGTGAGCTATCCACGAACACAAAAATATTCGTTTTCAAACCCAAAGTCATTTCTAGATCCCTCTCTCACCCACTCTTGAGATCGCCGATTCGTTCACGCACCATCGCGAAGATGTGATGAGAATATTGGCTATTAAGCTTAACTGCTGGTCAAAATTACTTCGCGATGGTGGTGAACGAATCGGCGATCTCAAGAAGTGGTGAAGAGGGATCTAGAAATGACTTTGGGTTTGAAACGAATATTTTTGTGTTCGTGGATAGCTCACACGGTAGAGCCACGCTCTCACCTGCCATGCGGAGTTGTCGTACCAATAAGGTCGCAGGTTCAAACCCCACCACCGCCGCGAAAAAAAAATTTTTTATTCTCTATTGTCTCTGGCACTTTTCTACTCACTTCATATCTTGTTGTTACCAACATAAGTGCCTGCTCCACTCACTTTTCTGAATTAAAAATTCACCCCATACACCGAGCATACTCAATGTCTCAATCGTTTCTATGTTTATGTTTGTGATGAGAATATTGGCTATTAAGCTTAACTGCTGGTCAAAATACTTCGCGATGGTGGTGAACGAATCGGCGATCTCAAGAAGTGGGTGAGAGAGGGATCTAGAAATGACTTTGGGTTTGAAACGAATATTTTTGTGTTCGTGGATAGCTCACACGGTAGAGCCACGCTCTCACCTGCCAGGCGGAGTTGTCGTACCAATAAGGTCGCAGGTTCAAACCCCACCACCGCCGCGAAAAAATTTTTTATTCTCTATTGTCTTCTGGCACTTTTCTACTCACTTCATATCTGTTTGTTACCACATAAGTGCCTGCTCCACTCACTTTTCTGATTAAAAAATTCACCCCATACACCGGGGCATACTCAATGTCTCAAACGTTCTATTTATAGTTTTGTAGAAAATTTGGCTATTAAGCTAACTGCTGGTCAAAAAAATTTTCGCGATGGGGTGAAAGATGGGGATCCAAAAGTGGGGAAGGGGGGATCAGAAATGACTTTGGTTTTAAACGAAATTTTTTTGTCGTGGATACCACAGGTAGAGCCACGTCTCACCTGCCAGGCGGGGTTGTCGTACCAATAAGGTCGCATTTTTAAAACCC
>NW_027627280.1:0-5329 GCF_034508935.2 Berghia stephanieae
ACTTAAAATTGTTGGAAACAGCGTTTAAAGCAGGGAAATTCCTAAAAATATTCAAATTTAAAACCGACACGCGGATGGCCTTCATTTAACAAAAAACGCTACTTTAATTTTTTAAAAGTGAACAGTTAAAAGTTTCCCTTTATTTTTGTTTGGGTAAAATTTGCTATCCTTTTTTCATAATATTCAAAAAACAAATGTGCATCCTTACCTTAACCTTAACTACATTTTACCAATGATCTCAAACCCAAATTTTTTTTGCTGAAATTGTGGTGTGGGCTGAGAAACGGTCTTCAAAGTGTATAGAATAGTTTTGAAAATCCCCCCGTGTTTTGGAAAAAAAAATAAACGGCATGACAAAAAATTTGAAAATCGAATAAAAAAAACACGGCTGCACCATCAGTTTTTTAAAAAAAGTTCTTAAGCAGCTTCTTAACCAAAACCCAGCCCACTTTCAACCGTAAAAAACTTGAAAAGCTATTTTTTGTATTGCTATCCTGCAATTATACACTCCGGCCAAATTTTTTTGGGAAACAGGGTTTCCCCCCAAATCTTTAAAATGCCCCCGATTTTTTTCCTTTAATTTCTTTCCTTCCTTGAAGTAATTTTTTAAAACCCGAACAGGGTTTTCCTCAAAACTTTTTTCATAGCCAATGTTTTAAAAATGAATTAATAAAGGGTTTTTTTTTTAACTGCCCCCCTGTGATAAATTACTGTGATATTGACAATTACTTATGTGTGCTCATTGGATCTCACTCTGTTTGTGTATGAATATAAAACACATCTTTAAAAACACAGCCACTCACACACTCCATCACCTTTTTTGCATAGAAACTCCTCTGTTTATTATTTTCACTTGGCCATTTTTCCAAATTCAAATTTCCCCATGCCCAAAGTGCTCATTGTTGGTACGGGTAAATAAATATTTTGCTAAAACAATCACCCCCCCCCCCCCCCCCCCGACACTACACACTAAACACACACAAACACATCCTTGTAATCTTAAAATAAATAAAAATAAAATTCCCTTTATTCATCCCCATGGGAATTGTCCTAGGGGTTTATTCAGAAGGAAGACTAATTTAACCCCCTGCAGCAGCTGTAGCACGCGCCCAATTGGCTAGGGAGAGGGGGCTTTCTGTGGCCACATAACCCCGTGGATATTCAAATAGGATCTTTTTGGGTAGGGGTAAAAACCATACCGTGAACCACACTGGGGCCCCACCCTCCATCAAAGTTTTGCAAAGTACAATTTCCTTGAACTACAAATTTTCCCCGAACGTTTTTTCGTGTCCAGAAAAAGTTTGGGGAACCGGTTGGAGGGAAGTACATACGGCCATCCCTTTTCAACTCAGCTTTTGGGGAAAAGACACAAATCTACAAAACTACATAACTGTAGTTGCTCCATTAATTCATGTCTCAGTTTTAGTGGGTATCTTATTCAAGTCAAAAACCTTTTACTCGAACACGGGTTAAATCATTACAAAAACTTATCTGATAAATTTGTCTGCAACAATTATTATTCTATTTAATTTTTAACTAGTTTTTGAATGTATACAGTTTAATTGGATATTTCAGAACTTTGTTCCCCTCAATTTTTTTTTTTTTTTTAAAAACATTTGCTTCAAACAAAATTGTCTTTTTAAAAGAGCAGCAATAATGGTATTTTTTAGCTAAAAACCAAAAGGGTAACAAACCACTTGCAAAAATTATATGTGCTATTTTTAATTTTTTTTGTTGCTCAAAAACAAATCAATTTTAGGATCTAGCTTAGGTTTTCTTATAGTACATTTTCGAGTCAAAAAAAAAAAGTCCCAAAGTTATTTAAATTTTTGTAAGTGAAAACAATGAACGGGAAAGTTGATCTTTTAATAACGTGGTTTTTACGGGTTTTTAAAAATTGGTTGAAGAATTTTTTTTGATCCAAGGTTCCATGCTTTTTGTTGGTTTTGTTTTTTTTTTTTGGGAAACTGTTAACTAATTTATTGTATAAAACCCTTTTACAATTCATTTTTTACAATTCAAAAGTAATACCAGTGCTAAACCAAAAATAATTATTTTGTTTTTTTGTTGGGATTTGATCAGCCATAAAGTACATAAAAAACGTGATTTGTTTTATTGAGGGGCCAAAAACCCAGTTCTGATGAAAAGTTGCGCATTCAAGTTTTTTTGTTTGTTTGGTTTTAACAATAACATTAAATTAGGGAAACATGACCCTGTTAGCAACATTAAAATTTCAATTATTTTTTTTCTGGACAAAACAAGCTTTAATGGCCAGGGATAATTTTAAAAACCAAAAAAGTGAGTAAAAGTCTTTTTTCCCAAGGATTCAACTATTTCCTGCTTCAGAACAAACCCGGCCCCCGATCCCAAAAAGTGTTTGCCACTAGACCCCATGACTACATGAAAAAAAGTCGAAAAAAACGAGAAAACAGTAATGTAAACATTTTTTTTGTAAATATCTGCGCTTGAAAGCAATTGTTCAAAGTCTAGACAAGTAAAAAAATCCCACATTATAAAAAAATTTTTAAAATTTACTAACTTATCCTAAACCCGCGACCACCTGGCTCTATCCCTTCGGTCTTTTTGCAACGTAAAGTTAGACGTCTTTTTAGGTTGTTCCAGTGACTATAAAGTTTTCTGTCTTGGATTTGGTGGGGGGAATGGCATCTCGACTTCAAAGGTTGCAATTTTAAGCAAGTGGTGTTTATGTTTATTGGGGGGTTGAAAGGGGGCGGGAAGGGGATTGTTTTTGTAATTTTGCTTAAATGGTTTTGAGCGGTATGGTTGGTTCTTAGTTGAAAGATGGCTTTGCTGGGGGTCTTTGAGCTTATTCAGGCAATCAGTTTTTACAGGGGTGGGGCATATGGAAAACATCATCTACCAAAATCTACCCTGGTGCTCCTGTTCATCCATTCCTCCCTTATTTGTTTTGATTATATGTTTTGTGTCAAGGATACTGGAATTTATGGGTTTTAAAAAATGTTGATCGAGTTGGCTAGTATGTCAAAAGGTTTTGACAATTTTACTTGGACTCCATTTTTTTTTGTTTTAATATTATACAGGACATTTTTTTATTTTTTATTATTATTATTTATTATTATTATTTTTATTATTATTATTTATTATTATTATTATTATTATTATTTTTATATTATTATTATTTTTTTAATTATATTAATTTTTTTTCTTAAAGCATTCTAGGGTTAACATGGGCTCTGACCTTGGTTTAAATTTTAATTTACAAAGTCAAAAAAGTGAATACACGTGGTTAGGACAACCTGCTTTTGCTTAAAAGATTCCAAATTTTATTTCCTATTTGGGTAATATAAGTTTAATTTTCTTCTCATTCTCGTTAAATAAAAACATTAAAAAAAAAATTCCCCTTTTTTATCCGATGGGGAAATTTGTCTCTAGGTTCATTCCCAGGAAGACTGGAATAACCCCGGGCCAGCGCAGTCGGCGCCCCCAAAATTTGGGTAGGGCGGGTGACTTTCTCAAAACCACACAGCGCAGGGCGGGTGATCGAACTTGGTATCTTTTGGGACGAAGCAAAACCCAACCCCTGAGCCACGCTGCCCCTTTCGTTTTTAAATCGAAATATGTTAATGGGGAAAAGAAAATAACAGTCTTTTAAAAAGGGGTTTACTGTAAAAAAAAATTAAAAGAGCCAAAATTGAAAACATTTTTAAAATTAAGGGTTCTCTTGTTTTAGTTATGGGGAAAGCAAGGATTTCTTATGCTGGGGGGGCCAATTTCTTTATCATATCACCTTTTTTTTATTAAAGGGTTAATACGGGTTTTTTGCCATTGAATTATCTCTACACTGCGTGGATAGCTCAAAACGGGAGAGGGGGCACGCTTTCTCGGGCCCGGCGGGGTTTCGTCCTAAGGGCGCGGGTTTAAACCCCCACCCTCCGCAAAATTTGTTTTCTCTATTGTCTTTTGGGACTTCCTACCACTTCATCTCTTACTGGTTTTTGGTGGCAGCGTTAATATTTGTTTAGTGGGTTTTTTGTTGAGGTTCACCAATTTTAACTTCCCCTGCGTTCTTCATTCAGTATTTATTTTGTTTATTTAAATTTTTTTTCTAAATTTTTTATTTTATTATTTTTTTCATTCATTCATTTATTAAAATCATTCATTTCATTCATTCATTCATTCTTCAATTTTTAATTCCACTAAATTAAAAATATGCTTTTTCGTGGGCCTTTACAAACCTGGATTTATTCTTTCTTTTCTTTTGGGAAACTTTTTATTTTTTTCTTTCTTTCATCCTCGTGGCTGCTTGGTCAGTGTCCATCCAAAGGTTATGACAAATTTCTTGATGCCTAATAATTCACTCAACCCATTACTTGGTCGATCCCAAATTTTACAGCAGTGGGGAATCAAATATTTTTTTCCCCCCCCCCATATGTTATTATTTTCACTCTGCAACAATTCGGTCATACAAGCCCTTAAGGGTCAGATTTTTGCTTAAACGGACAGCCCCTTTTTCGCACGATTTTGCACACCTAACCATTAAGATTTTTTATGTACCCGTCAACATTTATTTGATAAATCATCTATTTATTTTTTATATTTTTTTTCCCCCTTTTTTTTGGTCTACTTAAAAAAAAAAAAAAAAACAAAAAAAAAAAATACCATGGTCAATCAATGAAATTCAAAATTATCTCAGTTTCAGGGCGGTGGTAATATTTGGCAGGGGGGGAAATTTCCACCTTTTTTTTTTAAGTTATAAGCTGTATTACCAGGGCCGAAATAATCTAATTTTAAAATTTGAAATTTAAAAGTTAGTACTTAAACTTGATACTTCGTACTGAAATCAATTTGTATTTATTTTTGATAGATTGCGAATCACCATGCACCCCCTAATGCTAAACCAGGGGACGCTCCTGTTCTTTTTTTCACCCCCCCCCCCCCCCCTTTTTCCCCCCCCTCCACTCCCCCCCCACATGTCACTCTCGTCACGTCGCCTGACGGGATTTTTGGGGGTTCTGGCCTCTCTAGTTCTAGGTCGGGTAATTCAAATGACCCACCCCTTTTAAACCGTGACACCAAATAGAGATTTTTGGCAAACGAACTTTTTTTTATTTTTTGCCTTATTGTGCTGTACCATTGATGTAATAACATTTTGGGAAAGGGTTCCCGTATTGAATTAAATTACAATTTACAATATATTCAAGTTATATTAAATTTGTTGTTTTTAAAAATTTGTTTTTATCCTTTTTAAAAAATCTCTTTTTTTCTCGTTTTCTTTTGTGCTTCCAAAATTCATTTATTTTAAAATTTTTGTCTTATTTGTTTGTTTTTTTTTTTTTTGGGTTTTTTT
>NW_027627281.1:0-5328 GCF_034508935.2 Berghia stephanieae
AGTTTTTTTTTTTGCCTAGAGCAGGGGGTCCACTCAAAATTTGAATCTTTTATTCTTTTACTTCCACAGATCACTTGAGATGCCTTGGTTAATTCATCCAAAAAATTTTGTGGGGTTTTATTTAACAATTTAAAGACATTGAACATACATTGATACAAACAATGCCATAATTTGTCATGTTTATCATGTAAAATCATGTATGGACCACAAAACCATTATTTTGAATGGTGATTTGATGATGATGAACAAAATATGTGTGTTGTACAAAATAAATGGCAAAGTTTAACAAAATGCAATCTCCTTAATAAGAAGAACTGGGGATTACAAGTGCTGCAACAAATTGAAAAATAATATCGATGTTTCTCTTAACATGGTTGGAATATATGAGAGGATGTTAACATTTTTTCAGTCTTTCATTAGCCCTCTCAACATGAATTCTACATGAAGCAATTTCTTTTGTTAATAAAATTTCTTTTTTCAGTAAATTTATTATGTAAAAAGGGAGGGATATTTACAGTGTACTCCTTGAGGTAAAATATCTTGAATCAGGATGGGTTTTACCTTTATTACCTTTATCTGCTAAAATTAATTCTCCAAGGGCTTAAAATTAAAAGTTTTAGTAATCCACAATTTGTACAATGCCCTTTATCCGGGGACAGACCCGGGTTTCATTTTTAGAAATAAAATTTATCACACCATTTGGACTTAGACCAACAAGAGCTTTAACAGAATTCATGGACCTATAAGAAGAATAATTTAAACCCGTTGTTTATTCCATTTTCTTTGGGAAATAGCAATTTGGTCATCTGTACAATCAATGATCATTCTGCAATTTGGAAATCTTAAAAATGATGATGGAGCGATAGTTTATTTTTATGTCTAGAAGGGCATGTAACCTTCATAACATTTTCAAAGAGAAGCGTATGGCTTATGTAAAACATGAATAAAAGTTTGTATAATATTTGTTATAGTACTTTCACTAACGCTAAACAATTGTGAAATATGAAGGTTAGCGTAGTTTCTTCTAAGTTTCATAAGTGTAATAAGAAAATTTGTCTTTTAATGCAACTGTCTCTTTCCCAACTTCCCATCTACTATAAAAATAATGTTACCTCTAAAGCACTCAACATATTGAACAATAAATTAAATATTTTAAAAGAATGTACACCTGTCTCCATTCGAAGAAATTTTTCTGTAAGCTTGAAACAGTGTAAGTGCGTTGAATCTAACTTTGTTTTGGGTTTTTTAAAGCTAGCTATTTCCTTAATTTTTGTCTGTAATTTTTGTTCTTGAATTAAATTTGTTGTTCTATTTAAAATATCCTCACTTGTTCTACAATCTGTTTTTTTTTAAAAGATGGAAAACCTGTGATGATGGTGACGAGAGTTGAATGATGATGAGGGAGAAGATAATGAGGATGATGATGAGGAGGAAAAAAATGATGATGAGGAATCTGGTTTTTTTAAAGGTGGGGACTTTGTGATGATGATGAAGAGAGTGAGCTGATGATGATGATGATGATGATGATGATGATGATGATGATGAATAAAGTTTGATGATGATGAGGATGGTGATGAGATGATGATGATGATGGTGGTGGGGGTGTCGTGGTGGTGGTGGTGGTAGTGGTGGTGGTGGTGGGGGTGGACTTCTTGATGTTGGTGCCAATTGAGATGGGTGGGAAAATTCCTTGTGTCACTTTTTTCTTTTCTTTCTTTCTGGCTCTGATGGAAACAATTTATTTTTATTTCTGTCAAAAAATTTCAGGGAGGTTGGCTTTGTCACCATCTCTGAAGTGACAAGAACACACTCTTGATATGATGTTGGATCTTTGTCCTTTCACCTAAGAAAAGATTAAAAAAAAAAATAATTCTGTTGGGCATATTGGGTTATTATTTAATTTGATAAGTACTTTGTTTTAGACTATCTTGTTTGACACCAGCTCAATGCTGATAAATCAAGGTGTGCAAGAGACTAGGTTACTGGTGGGTCTCTCGCCCTGTCTTTTATGAAAACGCACATTCACAAATGTCGCACTTCCTCATTACTTCTTTTGATGATTTTGACTAGGGATATATAAAATAAGAATTCTTAAATTACACAGTTAAAGTTGATCTTGGGGGTTTAGTGTGGCAAGACTTGCGTTTCTCTTTTTTTCAGTCAGTAACTGTAAATGGACAGTGCGGTGATGGAAACTTGGAGTGTCAACTAATCGGGCACAGGTAAAGGAGAGAGGTCCCTGGGCCCCCATCTTTCTTTGTTCACACAGAGTTGCCACCTCGCTGTCGGGAGGGGGAGGCATGCAGAGAATCAGAAAAACTTTCCAAAAAAAAGAGGAAAGTATGGTGTTTGTGTGTGTGGTGTGTGGTGTGGGAGAGAGAGAGAGAGAGAGAGAGAGAGAGAGAGAGAGAGAGAGAAAAGAGAGAGAGAGAGAGAGATCTGCGTGAAGGGGGGGGGGGGGGGGGAGAGGTTGCGTTATTTTATTTATTTTTTCATTTTGCCATAAAGGTATCGAGTTTAAAGTAAGATTTTAACAAAAATTTATTCTCTTTCTTCTTGTTCTCCTTTTAAAAAAATTAAACACTTATCAGTAAACTTAACTCTCATTCAGTTTATCCCGCCTTAACATCAAAACGATGAGATATCATTTTTGCTTCAACTTCAATAAAAAACCTAGTTTGGAATTTTATTTTTATTTATAATTTCGTGCAATTGAAACCTTTAATCATAAAATATAGGTCTACGTAAGCTAGAACTTGACCTAGATCTGGACACGAACTCAAATCAAATGTTCGACGAGGGCGTGCGTGCTTACCTGCCCTAAAGTGGTCCACTTTTTCTTCAATTTTTTGTCTGCCCTGTCCATTTGGAAATCTGTAAAAACTTGCAGGAGTGACTCTCTGACGGGTGTAGACAATCTGGTACAAAAAAATGGACCATATTTAAGATAAAAATTTTTTTTTGAGGCGATTTTCCAATTATTCCTTGCCTGGACCAAGCACGGATTATTTTTTGTTTAAAAGCCAGCCGATTCGTTGCTAGGGGACGTGACGTCAGACTGTGGAATCCTATTAAAAGCTGAAAATACAACACAATATTATTCCAGGTGTTCTAGGAAAATGGTCCAAATTTCTCATCATTTATCATTATGAAATACTGGGTGGTGTAAAACGTCCCTTGATTGAAAACCCCCCAAGGGAAAACGAACAGTTGAGCGTCCGAAGATAACAGACATGGAATAATATGGAGGGGCTCACTAACCGACGAATTACAAGTGGCAAACCCAGACATAAATTATTATGCGGTGTAAAAGTCCCTTGATGAAACCCCCAGTGAACACGAAAAGTTGCGGCTACGTGGGCTAGTGGTATGACACTCGCTTTCGGATCGGAAGGTCCTGGGTTCGAGCATCGCTCGGCGCATAGTTTGGAAAAGGCTCTTTTCTCACATTCTCTCACCGTACTCAGGTGTAAAATGAGTACCTGGCCGTTAACGTCGTTGTCCATCTGTCCGAATTTTTTTTAAGATATCGCCTGAAAGACGTCATGGCCCGTCCTACATGCTAAATGTTGCTGTTGGCCAGAGACCCCTTCAAAAACGATTTGAGCACGTTTAGTGGATATTGCGCTGTATAAGTCCCCAATTTGATATAAACGTTTGGGCGTCCGTAAGGTAACAGACATGGAATATGGAAGTGCTCACAACCGACGAATTAAAAGTGGCAAACCCAGACCTGCCAACTAGAAAAATGTTTTACAAATCAAAAAATATAAATAAAAAAAATCAGGGGCCCAAAAAAAAGATGATTTAAAAAGGGGGAAAAAAAAAATCTCCCTAAAACTAAAAATTTTTAAACCCTTTTCCCTTTTCCCCGCCGGGGCCCCTGGGTACAAAAACCCAAATAATCTCATTCCAAGACAAAGGGCAGAAAGCATTTCTGGAAAACAAGGGGAAAAGAGTCATCTGCATACTATCTATGGGAATGGAATTAGAGGAAAGGGTGCGGGCCCTTGATTGGACGTCCACCTTACAGAGAGAACGTCAAATGGTTTGCGCTCGTCTCTCCTCGTCCTCGCTTTCGGTGATGTCTCATGCCGCTTTCCCCGGAAGCGAGGAAAGAGAGACGCAGCCCCACAACCAACATACGTTCTCTCACTAAAACCTTTTCCGCCGATGACGTCCAATCAAGGGACGCTACTCCTTCCGCTAATCTCAATTCCCTACAGGTGGGTAAAGACACAGTATGTACTCTCTTGCCCACTAAAGGAGGTGAACACATGGGTCAGGGCTCCATGGATAATAATAATATAATAATATGATAAGTTTTGCGGCTATGTGGTCTAGTGGTATGACCCCCTCACTTTCGGATCGGAGGTCCTGGGTTCGAGTTTCGCTCGGCGCCCTAGTTACTCACATGCCCTCTCTCACCGTACTCTCAGGTGTAAAATGATTTCCTGGCCGTTAACACATTGTCTCTGTCGGAAAAAAATGTATTAAACATCCACAGCCCATGTTCCGTTCTTTAGTTACTTGTTTCTGTTGGTCAATACCCTTTGTAAAGTCCTTTTAGCACGGCCTAAAGATTTTGCGCACAAAATAACCTTAATTAAAGGCTCAATTTAAGTCTTATTATTTAATATTAATTATTTTTAAGATTTTATTAAATTATTATAATTATTAATTATTATTATTATTATTAATATATTTTATAATTATTTTATTATTATTAATTATACTATTAATATTATTATTAATTATTCCCACCATCCCTCAACCACATCACATCAATCACAAATCATTATTGTACAACATGAAAAGGGTTTTGTGTTTTTGTTTTGTTTTCATTTCTTTCATTTTTGCGTATATAATGTACCCAAAACACCTACACACAAAACACACACTTAAAACACACCCATTTGTAACGTTAAACGCTTATTGCTGATGATACAATAAGTGAACTCCCATAAAAAAGCTGGCTGAAAACAATAGCACGACCGTGTGAAAGTCCCAAAGTCGTTCCTCATACACACCAAAAAAAAAAGAAGAAACAAAAGAAGAAACAAAATGAAAACAAAACAAACAACACACAACCATCACTGTACAATAATTTATAATAAAACAATAATAAAAAAAATTAACAAATAAAAAAAAAATAATAATAATAATAAAATAATAATAATAATAATAAATAATAAAAATAATAATAATAAATAAAAAATAATAATAATAATAATAATAATAATAATAATAATAATAATAATAAAATAAAAAATAATAATAAAAACAAGAAAAGAAGAAAAAAAAAAGAAAAAAAGAAATTAAATTTTT
>NW_027627282.1:0-5329 GCF_034508935.2 Berghia stephanieae
CTCTGTTTCCCCCTCCCCGCAACGAGCAGCTTGGTTCTAAACAAAGAAATCGTCCTTTTTATTCTTCATGCTAGCTAAAAACTTTTTCACATTTTCATGTGATCTAATGTAATAAAATTCAAAACATGGTCAGTTTTAATACTGTTTTTCTCTGGACAAAACTTTAAGCTCGTCGGAGAAGCATTTCATAAGGGTGCCCCGCCATTGTTCGGATAGTTTAGAGCCATTACTATTTTTACTCTGGCTCATTACTGACAAGTGACGTCATGACTGTCAGAATGGGCTCAGTAAAAGAGACTACTGTCGACAAACTGATCCTTGCTATAGGACAGATAAAATAGAATGACCTAGTTCATAGATAATAAAAAGGCCCAAGCAGATTTTCTAAATGATCACTTGAATCAAAGGGACAGAATTACCCTTTAACTTTTTTTGGGAGAAAAAAATTGCAATCACCCCGACATGATTTAACCGTTTAAGGCGATATGTTTCAAATGAGCTTTGTCACATCGCACTCATTTTCTATCGATCCACTTTTCACGTTCAAAATGACATTTTCTAGTATTATTTCGAAAGTAAAAACTCTATAAATCCTTCCATCAAGACGAAACGCTTACGAAAGTGACAAATCTGTTTATATATTGATCGTGTTACGCATGCACCGATGAAACCATTAAAAAAAAATGATCACTTTAACATCTGTCGGATTTCAACGTCCTTGAAAATTTAAGAAAAAAGCCAAAAAAAAACAAAACCAAACAAACCAAATAAAAAAAATAAGTAAACACGACCCCCCCCCCCCCCCCCTTTTTTTTTTTACAATAGAAAGAACCCAGTTTAAAAAAAACTATAGATGTAGATTGATGAAACGGCAAAGCTTTCATTAAAAGACAAAATATATTGATAAATAATCTTTCGTTTTTTAAGGGTTACTGGGTTGATTTGCTGTTATGTTATTATGGTAGCTTACACAATAAAAAATTGGATTTTCAGTGGCTTTGGTATTGATGATTGTACGCCTTCCTGGTTCCCCTGTAATGGTGGGTGTTGTTGTTAATGTTGTTGTTGTTGTTTATGGTTTTGTTTAATTTCTTTTTCTATTTTTTCAAATTCATTTTTTTTTTTGTTATTAAAGGCGGGGGGGGCGGGGGGGGGGGGGATAAATTAGCTGGTTTTTAACTTTTCACAGGCAAAGGGGTAGAGATCGAGATCGGGTGCAATCGAGATTTTATTAAAGAAACCCCCCGTTTACCCACAGTTATTGAGGTACTGGGTTTGTTAGATCCGACGGAAAGTCTTGCAATAGATTTGCGTCCTGTCCAATGGATAGCAAGTTATTCCTATTGCCCGTTTCACGTCAAGAAACAGAGATAAGCTCAGGCTACATGGTGGGCCTGATGGCTCTGAAGATTATTCCATTTTTTTAACTTTGCCATTGATTTCATTGTTTGTTTGTTTTTGTGTTCTACTGTTATGTACACCAAACCGGTGGTGCTATGATAATTATCGTGTATAAATTATATTGCGTTTTGTATGTGTCCCAAATTCACAAACATGTTTTGTTGTTTCCTAGTGATGAAATTTCACTTTCTTCAGTAAAAATGTTTATTCTCAACGAACATAAAATATCTCTTGATATGTAATTTAAGGATATCAATAAAATATTATTCTTTAAGCGCTCTTTGTTTCTTGGCCGTGTCTCATCTGGTATCGCCCCTGTCACGAGAGTCAGGCAAAGTTAAGCATGGCCCAGGGGTAGGGAAGGATGACGCTGATTGAGAGTTTTTGGTCCCGACGTTGTGTTTCCTGGATAAGGCAAATTTACACATATTGCCCTACCCCATCCCCTGGTGTGATATGTACCTTGCAAAAGGCAGTGACGGATATTGTAAGGATTTCAGACCAAAACAAAAAAAAAACAAAAAAAAAAAAAAAAAAAAAAAAAAACGCCCGACAGGCGACTCGCTCTGTATGACATCGAAATATTTTAAAATGGCCCGCTGTGGGAATAAAAAACCGTTTTGAGCTCATTGAACGGGGTAAATTTTGTTGGAAATTATAATCAAGATAGATAGAAACATGTATAAGTTTTAAAATTTATCAACCGTTTTGAGAAGATTGGTCACATAATATTTCGAATTGCACACTAATCCCCCCTTACATCCTGGTGCCCAGCAGGAGTTGGTGAACGTGAGCGCATACATTTCAATGAATTATGTTGGGGAATGAAATCATTATCACCAAGCAACGCAGTAAAAAGTTCATGTCTATTTTATGCCAAAATGATATCATTAAACATTTACAGACATAACTAGATAGCTTTGCAAAGGGGAATGATGTTGTTTTATAACATTAGCAAGCATAATTTACGACCCTTACACTCTTGCTTTTTAGAATTCCGGACGTGTTTCTGCCGCTGCACGAACTTGCGCGTGGGGGTTGGGAAGAAAGTTCGAATTCTAAAACGCAAGAGTGTAAGAAATTTTATCCTTCCCATAAATCGAATCCGATTTCACCATCTTTGATTAAAAAACAAGTTTAAAACACGTTTAAATTATATATTTTTAAAGTCTCTAATTTTTGTGATTTGAACGCTTGATAGTGTGCGGGCTATCTGGTCTTGTGGTCTGACAGTTGCTTTCAGATGGGAAGGTCCTTGGGTTTAAGCTTAAAATACTCCATATCGCTCTGAGCGGCCCATAGTTGAGACTCTTTACTCACATTCTCTCATCGTATTCATGTGTAAAATGAGTACCTGACCGTTAACAGCGTTGCCTTTGTCGGAAAATAATGTTTTGGGTCCCCAAACATCTTTATGTCTCTTACTACAATTTAAGTGTTGCTGTTGGCTTGAGACCCCCTTTTATAGTGCTTAATGCACGTTTAGTAGATATGCGCTCTATAAATGTTTAAGTTTTTATTACCATTATGTCGGGATGAGGCAGATGACCTAAAAACATTTTACAGTTAAAACGAGCAACAATTTGAATTTAACTTAATTTGGCACTCAGAAACTAAAACGACACTTCTCTATGATGGGGAATTTATGAGCTTAACCCTCTCCTTACCAACCATAGGAAAACTGTCAAAATTCGTTACGATCCAACCAGCACTTTCATCATCATCAGAAATATTTTGTAAATCACTTAATTAAAGAAGAAATTAAATTTTTTTTTATGTTGTATGGTTCATTTTGCGATCAATATTGATAATAGAATGTAGTTGTTGCTTTTCTGTTTTAATAAGAAAAAAAAAAAATATTTGTGTTAAATGGGTATGAAATTTTGTGAAAATTTTGAAAATGGCTGGTAAGGAAAGAGTTAACCAATACTCGTATACAGATAAAAACTAAAGTTTTGCCACATAGACAACACCTCAAAAAACCCTTTTTAGACAGCGGGTCACAGGTAATGGAATTTTTAAAAAATAAATGATTAAAATGAGACTTTCAGATTTTGAAGATCTAATATGTTTAAAATTCTTTTCTTCGAAGGATAAACACAAAATAAAGTTCTGATAAAGTGATGACCTGCGCATACAAAACACACACACACACACACACACACACACACACACACACACACTCAGAACACACCCCACGCACACCCACATTCACACACACACACACACACACACACACAAAATATAACCCCAAAATAGAAAGCTTAATGACCCCCCCGGAATTTTAATGAGTTTTAAAGGGGGCGTAATTTGACAAAAAAATGGTCGCTATTTTTTTTTTTATCCCCAAGGATGTCACGCATCAAGATTTTATTTAAAAAAACCCACCAGAGGGCCTTTGTAAAAAGCTTGCACCCGTGCACTGGTAAAATTTTTTTTGTGCCAAGTTAATTGTAGGAAAACAAGATAATGCCCCTAGAAATATTTGTCTAAAATTCCTTAAAATTGATGAAAGTGTTTTTTGTGAAGTGTGTGTGTTTTGTGTGTGTTTTTTGTGGGGGTGTGTGTGTGAGAGGTGATTTGAGAGAAGAGGGGGGAAGAGAGGAAAAAAAAGAAAAGAGAGAGAGAAGAGAAGAGAGGTATTGGAAGATAAAGAAGAGGAAGGGGAAATAAAGAAATAAAGAAAGAGAGAGAGAGAAAAGAGAGAGGGGAGGGGGAGAAGAGAGAGAGAGAAAAAGAGAGAGAGAGAGAAAGGGGGGGGGGGGGGGGGGGAAAGAGGTAATAAAAACTTGGGTACACGTCGTGTTTTTTTTTTTTTACACGTACATTTTGACATTCCTGTAAACTTTTCCCCCTGAAATAATTTTTATACGACTGGTTTGTCTTAGTTATTCCCTTTTCTTTCCCAGCGATGTGGTTTTAAAACGCTCTTTAATCAACGCAAAATTTTTTATTTTTTGACCCTTTCCAAAAAAAAAAAAAAAAAAAAAAAAAAAAAAAAAAAAAATTTTAAAAAAAAAAAAAAAATTTTCCCCCCCGGGCCCCTCACCAAGGTGCAGCGCTGTAACGTAGCTAGGGCGAGGTGACTTGCCCAAGGCCACACGACATAAGGTGAGGGTCGAACTCAGTACTTTTTGGGTACCGTAAAACCCCTGACCCAAAAACTTTTTCGGGGGGTCCATAAAGTCTGGGTAAAATGGTAATAATTTCAAAAATTCCCCCTTTAAAAAAAAAATATCTTATTCTTTTGGGAAAGTAAATAAAGTATTTTAAAATAAACATGACCTCTTTTTCATTTAAGAAAAAAATTTTCCCCGCCAAATTTTTCCCCAACCATAGCATAAATAAATAAATATTTTAAAATACGGGCATGACCCCACACTTTGTGGGCACCAAACTAAAATGCGTGCTCTGGAAAGATATGTATTTAAAAAATTGGCCAGAAAAAAATTTGTCCTTAAAAAAATCGAACGATTTAAAAGACCCCTCGTCCTCGCAAAAACACAAAATTAAAAACCCGGGGGGTTTTAAAAAGGGCCCCAAATATGAAAGGAAAAAAAATTTTGCAAGTTTGAAACATACTTATTTTGTCCAATAAAACAATCAAATTTTGTAAAAAAACAATTTTGTTTTTTGGTGTGTGTGTGGTGTGTTTGTGTGTGGGGTTTTTTGGGGGTTTTGTTTATTTTTGTGGGTTTTTTTTTTTTGTTTTTTTTTACATAAAAATCAATTTTCATGAGGGGCAACTGGTTCAACGGTTTCGGGCTTTGTTTCGTACCCGAAAGGTACCCCAGTTCGATCAAACCCCCCTGTGTTGGGGGTGTGGGGGGCCTTGAGGGAAGTCACCTCGACTTTGGGTCAATCTTTTGAAAAAACTTTCACCCGGGGGCTGACGGGGGCCCGGGGTATTCCTTTCCTTTCCCCCGAA
>NW_027627283.1:0-5328 GCF_034508935.2 Berghia stephanieae
TGATCATTATCTATAATTTTTATTTCAACCATTACCCTAAATCATGACCTACTTTCAGTTTCTTTAATATTTTCCTTTACTTTTTGTTTTTTAAACAATTAAAAATGGGGAAAAAATTTAAAAAAGGGGAAAGAAAAAAAGAGAGAAGAGAGAAGAAAGAGAGAAGAAAAGAAAAACCCATCCAAATTTTCCCCCCAACCCCCTCCAATCGAATTCGGTCAATTTGTACACACTGCAACGAAAACAAGGGGGACAATTTATAAATCGAAACGATTGCGTTCACAATGTTAACAGTTGGAATGCCCAAGGAAAAAGTTAGATTTAACTCCCCCCTCTCCCCTCTCTCCCCTCTCTTCTCTCTCTCCCCCCTTTCCTTTTTCTTCTCTATTACTCTTTTTCCCCTTTTCTTTTTTCTTCCCTTTTCTCTCTCCCCTCTTTTTCTCCCCCCCTCTCTCTCCCCCCTCTCTCCCTCAATCTCTCCCTCTTTTCCTCTCTCCCTTTAACTTCTTCAAATTTTCTCTCTCTCTTCTCCCTCTCTTCTTCCCCTTCTTCTTCCCCCTTTTCCCCCCTCTTTTCTCTTTTTTCCCCTCTTTCCCCCCTCCCCTCCCTCTTCTCCCTCCCCTCCTTTTCTCTCCCCCTTTTTTCTTTTTCTCTCTCTCTCTCTTTCTCTTTTTCTCTCCCCTCTCTCTCTCCTCTCTTTCTCTTCCCCCCTCTTTCCCTTTTCTTTTCCCCCCCTATATATAATTTTCTCTCTCCCCCCCCCTCTTCTCTCCCCTCCCCTCTCTCTCTCTCTCTCATTTCCCATGATACGTTCGCCTTTTAAACCCCCCCCTTACCAACTATAGGAAAAATTTGTCATAAAACCTTACGATCCAAAACCCGTCCCTTTTTCCCCCCAGATTTCTTTTTTAAAACACACACTTTAAAGAACAAGGGTTTTAAAAAACCTTAAACATGTACCTGTGTTGTAGATTTTTTTGTGCGGGGGCAATATTTTGCATAGAAGTATTTGGGTTATTTCTGTTTTTTAAGACAAAAATAATTTTTTGTTTGTATGGGGGGTGAAACTTTGGGGGAAAATGATTAAACAAAAAACAAGGGCACTAGATATTTTCATTTAAAGAAAATTTGGTCATTCCCAAAGGGATTCAAGCTAAAGAATCAATAATGAAAATTTATAGATAATGATCCCGCCCACTTTTCCCCCCCCCTTCATTCAAAATTTTTTTTTTCTTTTCAAGGTTTAATTAAAAAGGTGCCCCCCGAAAAAATTTTTAAATTTTATTTTTTCCCCCCTTTTTCCCCCCCCCCCTCTCTCCCTCTCCTCTCCTTTCTTTTCCCCCCCCCCTCTCCCCTCTCCCCCCCCTCTTTTTAAAAAATATAATTTTTTTAAAAAATATATTTAATTTTTTTTATATAATTTAAAATTTTTATTTTTTTTTTATAATATAAATTTTTATTAAATAATAATATATATATATATATTGAGTTTTGGGGGTACTTTTGGTACAAAGTGCTCCCATAATGGTGGTTAGAGCTAAAAATAATTTAAATTTTTAAATCACATTTTTTTTCCGAGCGACTCGTTTCGGGTTTTTCCCTTTTTCTTCCCCAAAACGGGATTTAAACCATTTGCAAATCTTTTTTAAAATATAATATATAATATATATAAATATAATATTTTTATATAAATATGGTCTTGTGGTAGCAAATCGCTTTTGGACGGGAAAGGGCCCCGGGCACCCCCGCTCGGGGCCCTATTGAGTCCTTGGAAAAAACTCTTTACTCAAAATTTTTTCACCTTGCTCAATGCTCGGGGGAAAAAAGGAATATCGCCAAACAGGGGTCATAAAATCTCGTTTTTTTGTTTCGTTTTGCTGTTGGGCAAAGACCCTTTGTAAAGCGCTTTGGTTTTTGGGGCAGGTGGCTCAACGGTACGGTTTTTGTTTTCGTACCCAAAAGGTAACGATTTCGATCACCCCCGCTGCTTTTGTGGGGTTGACAAGTCCCCCTGCCCTAGCTCATTTGCGGCGCTGCCCTGCGGCTGACGCCGGGGTTTTTCCCAGTTTTTTCCCTTGGAATAACCTAAAAAAAAATTTTCCCCCCTTGGGGCATGAATAAAGGGAATTTTTTTTTTTATATTACCTATAAAAACCAACTAACTCAATTTCTTTTTTTTGGGTTTTCCTTGCCTCCCCCCGGGCTTGGGATACTGCATAATTTATCTCTTCTCCATTCCGTCAACACTTAATCTTATTTTTAAATAATCTTTAAAAACCCCCTAATGCCCCTTTTAAATTTTAGACAAAAAATTTAAAATTTCCCTTTCCCGATTTTTCACAATGGGTTTCCCAAAAACGAAACGTCACCCTTCCTAATGAAAAGGGAATTTAAAAAAACCACTGGCTCTAAACTGGGGGAAAAAATGGGGGACCCGTATGAAATATTTTCCCGGCGACATAAAGGGTATCCAAGGGGGAAAAAAAAAAATTTAAACATGTTTTGACTTTTACACATTCTGACCCCCAAATATATAAAATTCTAGCCAAAAAAAAAAATAATGATTTTCTTTGTTTTAAAAAAAAAGAAGGCCGCCTTGCCAGGGGGCCCGGACATCAACTATCGAATCAATTTAAATTTTTCTAACGGGTCATTTTGTAAGTCCAACTTTTGACATACCTTTATTATCTACACATTATCATCTCTTCAACCCTTTTCGCCCCCCTTTTTTTTTTCTTTTCTGGTTTTTGGTCTTTCTTTCTGTTTTTTATTTTATTTTTGGGGGGGGGGGGGGGTTTTTGGGTTTTTTGGGGGGTGTGCGTGTTGTTTATTCGTGGCCTATATTTATAATATATATTATATATATTTAAAATTATAAAATTATATGTTTTTTGTGTTGTGGTTTGTGTGTCTGGTTGTTTGGGGGTTTGGGGGGGTTTTTAAATTTTTCGTTTTTAAAAGGGGGGTTTGGGAAATTCCGGTTTTTTGTGTGGGGGATTTTTTCTGTTTGTTTTTTTGTTTGTTTTTTTTATCTATTTTTTAATTTTTATTTAAACCCTTTTTTTTTAATTTGGGGGTTTTTTTTTTTGTTTTTTTTTTTTTATTTGTTTTTATTATTAATTTTGCTTGGGGTTTTTTTAAAAGTTGGGTTTTTTTTATTACCGTATAGTTTTTTTTTATTCTAAAAATTTATTTTTTAAAACAATTTTAAATTGTATTTCCTTTTCCCCTGTAAAGAAATATGATTTGCCCTTTTTTTTTTTTTTTTTTTTTAAATTTTCCAATTACCCCCCCCCCCCCCCCCCCCCTTTTTTTACCATTTCCCCCCCCCCCCCCCCCCCCCCCCCTCCCCCCCCCCCCCCCCCCCCCCCCCCCCCCCCCCCCACCCCCCCCCACACCAAAACACCCCCCCCTTCCCCGCAGGGCCCCAAAAAAAACATTGGGGCAATTTTTATGGAACAGGGTTTTTCGGGTATGTGGTCTTTGGTATGACACCCTTTTTGGGTCAAAGGGGGTGGGTTTCCCAAACCTCGCGCCCGGGGGCATATTGAGTTTCCCTTTGGAAAAAGGGTCTTTACCCCACTTTCTCCACCGTAAATCAGGTTAAAATATACCCCCGGGCCCTTAACATCGTTGTCTTTTTTCCGAAAAATTTTTTAAAAATTTGCCCGACAGGCGGCATGTCCCCTTTTCCCGTTAAATGTTGTTGTTGAACCCGGGGACCCCCCTTTTAAAAAACGCTTTGAGCACATTTAGGGGGGTTGCCTTAAAATAAAGCTCAATTTTAAAAATCAAAATTATCGTGTTTTAAAGAAACTCAAAGTGTCCCCCAAAAAAATTGAATTTTCATATAGCGCAATATTTCCCCCAAAAAATGGGAAATAATTTAAAAAACCTTTTTAAATGTACATTCCCCATCCCCCCCCCCTCAGTGACAGCTTGTAATACAGTCCCACCATCAAAATGACTGAATGTTGGCAAAAAAAACGCACCCGTTATAATAGTCAACAATAATAGAAAGGGGGGAAACCGTAAAATCCCCTCGTTCACGATCCCCATTGGCACTGTGTGTGTATGTGTGTATGTGTGTGTGGTGTGTGTGTGTGTGGTGTGGGTGTTGTGGTTTGTGTGTGGTGTGTGTGTTTTGGGTTATGAAATACAAAGAGATTCGATAATTCCCAGTGTATTGGTAGGTCGTGACGCCATTAATTACAAGGGCGTTGGGAGACGAGATAATCGAAGTTTTTCATTGGTCGCTATTTATATCTTTGTGGATCTGCGTGAACGAGAAACCAAAGGTAAACAGCTGAGTGTTAAAAGTGTAAAGCGTACAATTTCAGTTCGATAATTATTGACAACAAAGGAATCGTGAATACATTATAATTTGTTATTGTTCACCGGGATAATTTACATACTTTGCATTTTCCACCTGTAAAAATTCCAAATACATTTCGTGTTGTTGTTGCTGGTGTTTTGACATACCTTCGGGTTTCAGAATGAATTTACGTCAAAGAAAACAGGGGTTTTTATTAAAGGAGCGAAATTGACGTCCTTGTTAAATTTTTTTTAGGCACCCATTTTAGTGATTAGTTTCTCATAAATTATCACACTATAACATTTAAGGTTCATATTGAAACTATACGTTAGGGCAAAATGCTCACAACATCCCCAGTATAACGTACCCACATACAAAACTATGTGGAACCTTTAACTTTGATGTAGATAGCATGCACTTGGCTAAGGACTCACAAAATTGTCATCCGGACGTTATAACGGACCAACACACAAAACTATGTGTTACCTTGAACGTTAAAAGTCGGCTAATGCAGTTTAGGAGAATTACTCATAAAACATGAATGGCAAACCCCCCCCCCCCCCCAAAAAAAAATAAATAAATAAATAAAAAACAAAAAAAACAACAATAACAAAGACCCAAATTGAGCTTTAAAATGACGCAATATCCACTAAATGTGCTCAAAGGCGCTTTACAGGGGGTCCCGGTCAAAAAGCAACATTTAACATGTGGGACGGGACATGACGCCTGTTAGGCGATAGTACAATTTTTTTGGACACCGTGACAGCGCTGTTAACGGCCCAGGTACTCGTTTTACACCTGAGTACGGTGAAGAATGTGAGTAAAGAGCCTTCTCCAATGACTCAAATTATGCGCCGAGCGCGAGGCTCGAAACCAGGACCTTTTCCCACCGAAAGCGAGTGCATACCACTAGACACAAGACCACATAGAGAAAACATCGTTTAGAGGCGGGGTAACTTTAAATTATAATTCGGCCCGCTGTGTCATATTGTAATGAAAAAGACCACATAAGA
>NW_027627284.1:0-5323 GCF_034508935.2 Berghia stephanieae
CATTTTATTTTTTTTTTTTTTTCAAGCGCAAATAAAAGTCCAGTGGGAATCATTTCTTTTTTTTTAGGCGGCCAAAAAAAACCGGGAACTTTGCATTTTTTTTTTTTTTTGGAGCAAAAGATTTTTTTTTTTTTTTTATGGCGAGAAAAGGAATTTTTTTTTTTTTTTCGCGGGTAAAAAACCGTGTTTTTTTTTTTTTTTTTTCAGACGCGGACTGCAAAAAAAGCAGTGGGAGAATTTTTAATTTTTTTTTTTTTTAGGCCGATGCAGAATAAAAGTCCGAGTGGAAATCTTTTTTTTTTTTTTTTTCGTTAAAGCGGGACGAATAATGTTGGAATTTTCTTTTTTTTTTTTTTCATCGAGGAGAAAAATGTGAATTTCTTTTTTTTTTTTTTCGATTCAGGCTGGAAATATCTGTTTTTTTTTTTTTAACGTAAAAATCGCATGGAATATTTGATTATTTTTTTTCAGATAAAAAGCGTGATTATTTTTTTTTTTTTGATTCAGTCTAATAATCAGATTTTTTTTTTTTTTTGTGGAAAAAATCCGAATTCTTTTTTTTTTTTTGAGGCGGATGCAGAAATAAAGCCCAGGGAGATTTTTTTTTTTTTTTTTTCGTTGAGGACCAAAAAAATCGTGGAATTCATTTTTTTTTTTTTTCGAGGCGAAAATAAGTCGCATGGAATTTTCATTTTTTTTTTTTTTTTTCGTGTAAAAAAAGACGAGGGAACTTGTTTTTTTTTTTTTTTTAGCGGATGAAAAAAAGCGCAGGGAGAATTTTCGATTTTTTTTTTTTTTGTTCAGGCGGGACAAAAAAATCCGCGGGAGAATCTTTGCATTTTTTTTTTTTTTTTCAGGCCGACACAAATAAAGCCGGGAGAATCTTCCATTTTTTTTTTTTTTCATGAAATGCTGCATTTATTTATAATGATCGATATTTTTTTTTTTTGCTGATTAATCGCGGGAAATTTCGTTTTTTTCGTAAATTGATTAAGCGATGAAATATGGATTTTATTTTTTTTTTTATGCAAAATCATTAAATTCTTTTTTTTTTTTATTAGGGGTCAAAAAAATCCATGAATCTTTGATTTCTTTTTTTTTATGGATGCATATAAAGCGAGAAATACTCATTTTTTTTTTTTGATAGTAATAAAGTGATTCATTTTTTTTTTTTATTAGCGCAAAACGGAATATTGTTTTTTTTTTTTTTTTGTTGATAAACGGATGATTTTTTTTTTTTCGAACGCATTAATCTTGGTCGATAATCGTGAAGCTTTTTGATCTTAATTTTTTTTTGATCTTTAGTCGGTGAATATTCGCTGAATTTCGATGGGATATTAATTTTCATGGATGAGAACATATGAGATTTTCTTTTCTTTTTTTTTTTTTTTGTTCAGGGAGCAGAAAACATGGAATTCTTTTTTTTTTTTGTTGCGACTGCAGAATAAAAGTCGCAGGAGATACTTCGCATTTTTCTTTTTTTATCAGCGACGCAATAAAAGTCCAGTGGATTTGCATTTTCTTTTTTTTTGTTTCAGCGACTGCAGAAATAAGTCGCAGGGAGAATATTCATTTTTTCTTTTTTTCATTCGGCGGCTGAAAACGATTTTCGAATTTTTTTTTGAGCGGGAGAATAAGTCATGGTTCTTTTTTTTTTTTGTCAGGCGGAGAATAATCCGGAGAATCTGATTTTTTTTTTTTTTTCCGCGGTGGATAAGCGATGGAGATCTTTTTTTTTTCAGCGCGAGAATGCCGAGGAGATCTTTTTTTTTTTTTTCAGGGGAAAATACGCAGGATTTTTTTTTTTTTTTTTCGAGACGGAAAAATCCGGAGAATACTTTATTTTTTTTTTTTTCAGAACGCAGAATTCTTTTTTTTTTTTTTTTTGTAAAATAAATGGATTTTTTTTTTTTCAGATAAATAAAGCGGAGATCTTCATTTTTTTTTTTTGTCAGGGCGAATAAGTCGGGTTTCGTTTTTTTTTTTTGTCAGCGATAAAAGTCGCAGGATATTTCTTTTTTATGTCGTAAATTGGGATTTCATTTTTTTTTCGATGAGCGCGACTGCAAATAAATCCGCAGTGGGAGATTTTCGATTTTTTTTTGTTCAGAGCGGATAATAAAGTCGCTGAGAAATTCATTTTTTTTTTATTAAGCGATGAAATTCGATTTGATTTTTTCATTACGTGTATTAAGGGGATGAGAATATCGATTTTTTTTTTTTTAAGGCGGAAATCGATATTTTTTTTCTTAAGCGGTGAAATGCATTTTTTTTTTTTTTTTATAAGTGAAATCTTTTTTTATGATAGCGAGAGAAATTATTTTTTTTTTTTGAAAAGCAAAATCGATATTTCTTTCTGATAAGCGCGGAAATCCTTTTTTCGTTCTTTTTATCAGGGACTCAAATCTTTTATGTTTTCGGGGACGATTTTAACTCTTTTAAGGGACTAATTTATCGAGGAGAACATTTTTTTTTCTCGATTAACGGACTATCTTTTTTATTACGAATAAACTATGGGAATCGCATTGATTATCTAAGCGCGAATTGTTCTTTTCTTTTCTAAGCGGGATTATTTCTTTTTTTTTGATAAGCCGATGAGAATCATATCAAATAAAAGTCCGCAGTGGAGAATACTTTGATTTTTATCTTTTTTTTTTGATTCAGAGCGGACTGCAGAAATAAAAAGTCCGCAGTAGGGAGAATACTTTCGCATTTTTTCTTTTTTTTTTCGATTCAGAGCGCGGACTGCAAAATAAAAAGTCCGCAGTGGGAGAATCTTTCGCATTTTATCTTTTTTTTTTCGTTTCAGAGCGGGACTGCAGAAATAAAAAATCCGCAGGGGGAATACTTTCGCATTTTTTTTTTTTCGATTCAGAGTGCGGACTGCAGAATAAAAAGTCCGCAGTGGGAGAATACTTTCGCATTTTATCTTTTTTTTTGTTTCAGAGCGGGACTGCAGAAATAAAAGTCCGCAGTTGGAGAATACTTTCGCATTTTTTTTTTTTTTTTTGATTCAGAGCGCGGACTGCAGAAATAAAAGTCGCAGTGGGAGAAATCTTTGGCATTTTATCTTTTTTTATTTTCGTTTCAGAGCAAGACTGAGAAATAAAGTCCGCGGGGGAGGGAAAACTTTCGCATTTTTTCTTTTTTTCGATTCAATGGCCCGGGCTGCAGATATAAAAAGTCCGCAGTGGGAGAATAATTTCGAAAATTTTTCTTTTTTTATGTTTCAGAGCGAGGAAATGCAGAAATAAAAAGTCCGCAGTGGGAGAATATTTCGCATTTTTTCTTTTTTTTTTTCGATTCAGAGCGCGGACTGCAATGTAAAAAGTCCGCTAGGGAGAATTACTTTGCATTTTATCTGTTTTTTTTTTTTTCGTTTCAGAGCCGGGACTGAGAAATAAAAAGTCCAGTGGGAGAATACTTTCGCATTTTTCTGTTTTTTTTTTTGTTTCAGAGCGCGGACTGCAGAAATAATAAAGTCCGCTAGTGGGAGAATACTTTCTCATTTTTTTTTTTCGATTCAGAGGCGGACTCAGAATATAAAAGTCGGCAGTGGGAGAATACTTTCGAATTTTTCTTTTTTTTTCGATTCAGAGCGGGAATGCAGAAATATAAAGTCCCCGGTAGAAATACTTTCGCATTTTATCTTTTTTTTTTTTTCGAAGCGGCGGACTGCAGAAAAATTAAAGTCGCAGTAGGAGAATAATTTCGATTTTTTTTTCTTTTTTTTTCGATTCAGAGCGCGGATACAGATATAAAAGTCCGGAGTGGGAGGGAAAACTTTCCATTTTTTTTTTTCGATTCAGAGGCGGACTGCAGAAATAAAAGTCGAGTGGGAGAATACTTTCGCATTTATCTTTTTTTTTGTTTCAGAGCGGGGACTGCAGAAATAAAAAGTCCGCAGTGTGAGAATACTTTCGCATTATTTTTTTTTTTTTTTTTCGATTCAGGGCGGACCGAAATAAAAAGTCTGCAGTGGGAGAATCTTTCGCATTTTTCTTTTTTTTTCTTGATTAGAGCGCGGACTGCAGAAATATAAAGTCCGCACTGGGAGAATACTTTCGCATTTTTTCTTTTTTTTTTTCGATTCAGAGCGCGGATGCAGATATAAAAGTCGCAGTGGGAGGAAAATTTCTTTCGAATTTTTTTTTTCGTTCAGAGCGCGGACTGCGAAATAAATAAAAGTCGAGTAGGAGAATACTTTCGATTTTTCTTTTTTTTTTTTGATTCAGAGCGAGACTGCGAAAAAAAAGTCCGCAGTAGGAGAATTACCTTGCATTTTTTTCTTTTTTTTTTTCGATTTAGAGCGCGGATGCAGATTATAAAGTCGGCAGTGGGAGAATACTCTTTCGATTTTTTCTTTTTATTTTTCGATTCAGAGCGCGAGACTGCAGAAATATAAAGTCCGCAGTGGGAGAATTCTTTCGATTTTATCTTTTTTTTTGTTTTCAGAGCGAGGACTTGGAAATAAAAAGTCCGCAGTGGGAGAATATGCTTTCGAATTTTTTCTTTTTTTTTTTCTTTTTAGCGCGGATGCAAAATAAAAGTCCCGTGGGAGAATTTTTGATTTTTTTTTTTTTTTCGTTTCAGAGCGCGGACTGCAAAAATTAAAGTCCGGGTGGGGAATCTTTCATTTTGTTTTTTTTCGATTCGAGCGCGGATGAAAAATAAAAAAGTCGGAGTTGGGGGAATACTTGATTTTTCTTTTTTTTTTATTAGAGGGGATGCAGAAAAAAAAGTCCGGGGTGGGAGAATACTTTCGCATTTTTTTTTTTTTTTTTGTTCAGAGGGCGGAATGCCCGAAATATAATTTCCCGGGGGGGAATACTTTCCATTTTTTTTTTTTTTTCGATTCAGGCGCGGACTGAGAATAAAAGTCCAGTGGAGAATACTTTCGATTTTTTCTTTTTTTTTTGATTGGGGCGCGGACTGAAGAATAAAAAAGTCCGCAGTGGGGATACTTTGCATTTTTTCTTTTTTTTTTTTTCGATCGGGGTGCAGATAAAAAAAGTCCGTGGGAGAATACTTTGCATTTTTCTTTTTTTTTTTGATTTCAGGGCGGGGATGCAGAAATATAAAAGTCCGCCGGGAGAAAATTTGCATTTTTTCTTTTTTTTTTTTTTTTGATGAGCGGCGAGCAAAAAAATCGCAGTGGGAGAATACTTTGCATTTTTTCTTTTTTTTTTTTCATTAGAGCCGGGGCTGCAGAAAAAAAGTCCGCATGGGGGAATCTTTCGAAATTTTTTTTTTTTTTTTTCGATTGGGGGCGACGGAAATAAAAAAAAACCCGTGGGGGGAACTTTTGTTTTTTTTTTTTTTT
>NW_027627286.1:0-5310 GCF_034508935.2 Berghia stephanieae
CTCGAGGTTTCATATTACCTGTCGAACTACTTATTATTTAGGAAAGTTATAATTAATTATAACCAACTTAGTTACTTATTTAATGTTGGAAATAAAACCATAAAATTACAAGTGAAATTATAATAACATTTCCAACTAGGCACAAATGCCTGGGATAAAGTGACTGTTGATAATAAATCCAAAATAATAACCAACAAAATTTATAAGTTATCAACAGAATTCACGTAAATCCCACTCAAATGCACAATGATGAACTGGAGTAAAGAAAAGATACAGACATATATTAAAAACTTACCTCAGACGAATCTGAACGAAATGCATGTTTCAAACGGTCAGGGAGCTCAGAAGACAAACTTTTTACATAGCGAAGGATGGTAACACAACTAGACGGACATTCAGTAACGAAAGATCAAAATGTGTTAGTCGCTAACTCTGCAAAAGCCTTAGTTCAGACCAACCTCATGTCAGTGGTAAAAAAAATGCATTTTATTAATCACCTCTCAGTCGGTAAATATAGTAACCTAACATTCACCCATTCTCTCAACGATATGGACCTTCCAAAATTGTCTTGTTCTGCCTTACATTTTCGGACCTACGTACAACTCTGCGTTTTCATCCAGTTTCTGCTATAAAATATATAATAGAAAATAT
Source organism: Berghia stephanieae (assembly GCF_034508935.2). NCBI lineage: Eukaryota > Metazoa > Mollusca > Gastropoda > Nudibranchia > Aeolidiidae > Berghia > Berghia stephanieae. The sequence goes on from NW_027627286.1 coordinate 652, forward strand.
CTTCTTTCTTTTTTCTTTTTGCTTATCTTATAAATTCTTAAATCTTCTTCGTTATTCTCTTCTCTTGCTTCTTTCTCTCTTTATTCATCTCATATTCAATCTCTTTTCGAAATTCTCTCGTTTACATACTTCTTCAGTTAATCAATCAAAATCTTTTTTTTTATTTGCATTTAGTAAATCTATTTAATAAAAGATTTATAATTAATCTTTGCGATATACTTTATTTTTATGTGGTTTTTTAACTATTATTCTTTCACATTTTACCATTTTTCTGAATTACTTATTAAGTCAGTTTCATTTTCTTACATCAATTTTTTATACCAACCAATTTGATAAAATCTAGAATTAAAGGAAAAGTTTTTTACACGCTCATATCAATGTACTTTATTTTTGTGTTTGTGTAAGCATATTAACTTACTTATATTAAACCCTGAAACCTTCGTCAGATAGTGTCTTGAGGTTGATCCCTGTCAGTATTGATTTTTGTATTCAAAAAGTTCATACTCCGATGATTATTAATTAACAAGGTTGATAAACAACTTGTATTCAAGTTAATGATAATTACTTAACCAACTTTACGTACTATGTGAACAAATTATGAAATAAAATCCATTAAAAATAACCAAAAAAGTGCACGTCAATTAGATCTGAGTACTACAGTCGCAGATGAGTTTAGGTAATTATAATAAAGTTTCATACATCCAATTTTAACCTATTACTGTGATACAACCAACTGTATTTCAAGGGGTGAATCAGTGTAATTAATATAACCAACTATGCACATGGTGGGATAATGGCTGAAATAAATCCAATAAAAAAACCAAATTTATTAAAAATTCAACAAAAATCACAAAATTGTCCCCAAAATACAGTCAACAGACAAGTTGATAATTCAAACATTTATTTGACCTCAGCGAATCCAGAGTAACAATGCAGTTAAAGCGTAATCACTGTCGTAGTGTCACAAAAATGATTTGTCAGCTACAATGAGGGACATATGAAAAACAACTGTTTTCAAACATAACCTGGCAAAATGCTTTGTTTACCTCTCTTTCGTCAGGTAGCTCTAAAGACACTGCATTTTTATCACTTCAGCGGAAATTGAGTAACACAAACATTCAAACGCATTCATCTACGATATGACTTCAAAAAAATTTTTGTTCTGCCTTACATTTTCAGCCTCATCATAAACAACTGCGTTTTCAATCATTTTTTTGGTTATAATTATTGTAGTAAAAATATCTCGTCTTTATTCTTCTCTTTTATCTCTTTGCTTTTTCTCTTCTACTCATTCATCATCCATTTATCAATTGACTCTTTACAGTCATTCTCATTCTTCTCTCTCTCTTTATCATACCAATTTATACCTCTCTCTCATAAACATACGCTATAATCTTATTTATTTTTTTTTTGTTAGTTGCTATAATAAAATGTGTATAAAATCTTTCTTTGGGTTATTCTTTGTTTTTTTTTTATTTTCATTTTCAATAATTCAATTTTTATTCAGAAATTTGACTGTTATTACAGTACATTTGCAGGTTTTTCAATCTACATCTTTTTATACAAGCCAAATTATAAATATTCTATTTTAGAACAAACAAGATTTTTAATCTGCAAAATAGAATAAACTTTATTATGGTATGTGTAAGCTATGGTATCCACACTATTTTACCCTGTCCTCGGACATGCCTATTATAAGTGTCATTTACTTCACAATATTATCACACAATTGTACAATGAATAACAAGGTTTATACGTTTGCAACGTCATAACTCTTTTACCTTTACTTTATTTACATAGTAACATAGAACAGTACTGTGAATAAACTAACGTGCACCAGATGTAGGCAGGTTCATACCTCGAGTGTTATTTGAATAAAATAGTATACCTCAAGTACTATACTGTGTAACAACCTGTATCAGTGAGAGGTGGTAATTACTAAACCACTTGCACATGGATATGCTGAAAAAAATCCAAAAACCAAAATATACTTTCAAAAAACTCACAACCCCAAACATCAAGTTAACTTTGATAATACAAACATTATCACCCCACGATCGGAACACATCATGTAAAGCTATCCACTGTCATATGTCACAATTGAACACGAGTACAGCACAACGAGACGACATATGTGAAAAACATTTTCATCAAACTGACTTGCAAATGCGTGTCTGCACATCGTCAGACTACAGAAACACCATTTTATCAGTCCGGAAAATAATAACACAACTCAAACGCATCATCAGTAACGATGACCAAAAGTTTTTTTGCTCATGTCAGACCTAAAACACTGCGTTCATCATTCTGTAAAAATAAAAAAAAACTCTCTCTTCTTTTTTTCTACTTCTCTCCTCCTCTCCCTCTCTCTCTTCCTCTCCCTCCTCTCCCCTCTCATAATACGCAAGCTGTTTTTTGTTTTCTTGTTCTAAATTAAGAGAAACTCTTGTTTTTTGTTGTTTTCTTTCTTCATAATTCATTTTATCAGAAATGACTGTTTTACGTAGTTGTCAGTTTCATCTACATCTTTATACACCAATTGTCTGAGGTTCGATACCCTGTCGAGGTGTGTTGAGTTTTTAGGATAATTATAATAATAGTTTCATACCTTCCAGATGTTTACTTATTTACTGTTGGATAAACCAACCTGTATTTCAAGTGAGGAGGTGAGTAATTAACTATAACCAACTTATGGTCACTATGGTGGGATAATGGCTTGAAATAAAATCCAATAAAAATAACCAAAAATTTATTATATCAATTTTCAACAGAAACTCCACAAAATGCCCCAGAAAATGACAGTCAACAGTGTAACTGTTGATAATAATCAAACATTATTTGCAACCCTCAACGAATCGCTGAACGTACAATGCAGTGTTAAAGGCGGTAATCCAGCTGTCAGTAGTGTCACAATTGAATGCACTGAGGTACAAGCACAACTGAGGACGGGACATATGTGATGAAAAACATTGTTGTCAGTCAAGACATGAACTCTGCAAAATGCGTTTGTTCTGCCATACATTCGTCAGGGAGCTACAAGAAGACAACTGCATTTTTTATCAGCTTCAGCGGTAAATATAGAGTAACACAAACATTCAAACGCATTCATCAGTAACGATATGGACTCAAAAAAATGTGTTTGTTCTGCCTTACATTTGTCAGGGACCTACGATAAAACAACTGCGTTTTCAATCAGTTTCATTGGTATAAAATATATAGATAGTAGAAAATATCCTCTCTCTTTCTTTCTTACTTTCTATCTCTCTCTCTCTCTCTCTCTCTCTCTCTCTCTCTCTCTCTCTCTCTCTCTCTCTCTCTCTCTCCGTCTCTCTCCCTCTCTCTCATAAACATACGCATATATAGTCTGTGTTTTTTTGTTTTTTGCTTAGTTGCTATAATTAATAAGATGTGTATGAAAATCTTCTTTGGGTTATTTGTTTGTTTTGTTTTTTTTCTTTTATTCATTTCAATAATTCAATTTTTATTCAGAAATTTGACTGTTATTACAGTACAGTTTGTCAGGTTTTTTCAATCTACATCTTTTTTATACAAGCCAAATTTGATAAATATCTAGTTTTAGATAGGAACAAGTTTTTTAATCTGCAATACATATGCGAATATACTTTATTTTATGTGGTTTGTGTAAGCTATGGTATCTCTATCACTATTTCCTACCCTGTTCCTTCCGTGACATGCTCTTATTATAAGTGTTCATTTTTACTTCATCAAATTATTTTATCCACACAAGTTGTCACTAATATGAATTAACAAAGGTTTATAACGTTTTGACAACGTCCATTAACTTCTATGTCTACCTTTACTTTACTTTACATTAGTAACAAATTAGGAAGCAGTTACTGTTGTAAGTTAAAAATCTGAAAACGTGCACGTCAGATAGTAGGTCTGAGGTTCGATACCCTGTCGAGGTGTGTTGAGTTTTTAGGATAATTATAATAATAGTTTCATACCTTCCAGATGTTTACTTATTTACTGTTGGATAAACCAACCTGTATTTCAAGTGAGGAGGTGAGTAATTAACTATAACCAACTTATGGTCACTATGGTGGGATAATGGCTTGAAATAAAATCCAATAAAAATAACCAAAAATTTATTATATCAATTTTCAACAGAAACTCCACAAAATGCCCCAGAAATGACAGTCAACAGTGTAACTGTTGATAATGATCAAACATTATTTGCAACCCTCGACGAATCGCTGAACGTACAATGCAGTGTTAAAGGCGGTAATCCAGCTGTCAGTAGTGTCACAATTGAATGCACTGGAGGTACAAGCACAACTGAGGACGGGACATATGTGATGAAAAACATTGTTGTCAGTCAAGACATGAACTCTGCAAAATGCGTTTGTTCTGCCATACATTCGTCAGGGAGCTACAAGAAGACAACTGCATTTTTTATCAGCTTCAGCGGTAAATATAGAGTAACACAAACATTCAAACGCATTCATCAGTAACGATATGGACTCAAAAAAATGTGTTTGTTCTGCCTTACATTTGTCAGGGACCTACGATAAAACAACTGCGTTTTCAATCAGTTTCATTGGTATAAAATATATAGATAGTAGAAAATATCCTCTCTCTTTCTTTCTTTCTTTCTATCTCTCTCTCTCTCTCTCTCTCTCTCTCTCTCTCCTCTCT